>NC_071280.1:20211856-20234356 GCF_023375685.1 Ictalurus furcatus
GACCCCGAACACTGGGGGACAGCAGGTCCAGGTCATCTGCATAGAGCAGGAATTTGACCTCTGAGTCGTTAGAGAGAGACCGGGTGCTGATGAGCAATCTAAACGGAGGTCAATTTGGTAATATATATTAGATAGTGTTGGGCTCAGGCAGCAACCCTGTCTCACTCCACGCTCCTGAGGGAAGAATTTGGTTCTTTTGTGGCCAATTTTAATTCTGCACTTGTTGTGTACATGGATCAGATGATATCATGTTTTACCTCCTACACCACTTTCAAGAATTTTATAAAATAGACCTTTGTGCCGAATTGAATCAAATGCTTTTTGGAAATCTATAAAGCATGGAAATATTTGTTTTTTGTTTTGGTTAACGTGTAAGTTAGGGTGTGTAGGGTGGAAATATGATCACTGGTGCGGTGATTTGTTATGAATCCAATCTGATTTTTACTCAAGACACTGTGTTTCATAACAAGGTCTATAAGTCTCGAATTAATGATGCTGCATTGAACCTTCCCCAGGTTGCTGTTCACACAGATGCCTCGGTAATTATTAGTGTTGAATTTACCTCCACTTTTGAAAATAGGTGTTAAGACCTTGAGTTCAGATATCAGGGAAATAACCTACGCTCAGAATCAAGTGGAATAATTTAAGATTGGATAATTGGAATTTTTTTGTTTGTGTGCTTAATCATTTCGTTTAGGATGCCATCAGATCAGGCCCACTTGCTTTTTTGAATTGCTCTCTCTCTCTCTCTCTCTCTCTCTCTCTCTCTCTCTCTCTCTACTTGTCTGGAGATCAGAACTCACTCCACTCTGGTTCTTTACCTGCACTCAGAGATCAGCTGTCATGGCTTTTCTTCTAACTGTTCCAGCTCCTTCCACCAAGTGTTACAGAAGATACCAGACTGCTTCTCTCTCTCTCTCTCTCTCTCAGACACACACACACACACACACACACACACTGTGAGTTCGGCAACAGCTCCAGGGTGTTTTAACGTGATGTCACAACCTGATTATATAGAGGACTGAATGCATAAACACATAATGATGTTATTATAATAGTTTGAATAAGTACTTGACACTGTGTGTGTGTGTGTGTGTGAGGACGGGTTGCCTTCTGAGTCTGGTTCCTCTCAAGGTTTCTTCGTCTTAACTTAGGTCGCCGGCTCGCTCAATAGGGATAAATTCACACATTTAAAATCTGTATCCTGTGTTTATATATTTCTGTAACGCTGCTCTGAGACAATGTCCAGTGTAAAAAGCGCTGTACTAATAACACTGAATTGAATTGAATTGAATTGAATTGTGTGCACAGTAAAATCCCCAGTGTTGAATTAACACCCAGAGTGTTTAAATGAGTCCAGTGAACTTATATAAACACCGTAGGGTGTGAATTCAACACTCTGGGTGTTAAATCAACACTGGTGATTTTGCTGTGTGTGTGTGTGTGTGTGTGTGTGTGTGTGTGTGTGTGTGTGTGTTGTGTTACAGATGTTGGTTACTGCTATCATCCCAAATTATTTTCCCCTATCAGCACTCCCCAAGTGTTTTATTCCTCTTATACCACAGAACTTTACCAATGATTACAGTTTATACACAAAGCACATGAAGTAAAACAGTGACATGTGTTTAGTATGGTTCCAGATTCAGTACCAGTTCAACGCGGGTGATTTTGGACACAAGGGGGATGAGATGAAAGGGACGGAATGAACCGCGCGCGAGGACAAACGATTATTACATTTAAATCAGAAAGAATCCATCTGAATGATATTAACATGAGCTGTACCAACACACTGGAATAAACATTAACCCTTCCGCTCGCAGCTTCCTCCATCTTCAAAGAGTCGCGAGCTGAAAAGGTGTGGCTCCGTGAATTAACACGTCATAAAGTAAATCCGCGCGCGCACATCCGATCCGGTCTGGTGCGGTGCGGTGCGGTGGAGAGACTTCAGAGGCGCGCGCGTGCAGAGGGAGCAGCCAGGTGAAGCTTCTCACCGTCACACAGGTAAACACCAAAACTTTACAATCCTTTACACTTTATTTTATTTTGTTTTAAACAATACAGTAAAAGATCTAAATATTAAGGGAAAAGGTTCTGAAAGAGTTCAGCGATACGTGGAGCCGGAGAAAAGAAGCGTGCGCGCGCCTTTCGTCTGGTTTCAGTAATAAAGACAGTCACTGTTAACTACTAAAATAATCATGCTAGTGAAATAATCTCACATAAAGAAGAAAGACGTTTATTCTGAAAAAAAGAGTTGTACATTTGTAGCGGGTGTAAGTTCTAATGTTCTAAACCCATTTAATTCACTTAATTTGGTCAGATTCTCAGATTCCATACGCTTTCTCTTGTTTAAAATGTGGTTCAGATCTGATCATGTTCTCATATATTTATACAGAGAGAGAGAGAGAGAGAGAGAGAGAGAGAGAGGCATGTGTGTGCTGTTTTTCCTCCTTATTTATCCTTGTTTTTCCTTATTTATTTACCTGACTTGCACGTTTACTGATTTTCTTACTAATACAGAACTTCAGAAGTTCACACGTTTTATTATCCATTATCTGGATGTCTATCCTAATTTTAATTCCGTGTAACTTTGAGTGTGAAATCTTGTGCTGCGTCGTTCCGTCACTGGTCTGTACTGGTACAGGGCTTTGGTAAATTCAGATGATCTAACGTCTGCCAGCTGAAACTGGTCTAAACCAACGGCGTGATGAGGGAGCTTTTCTTCTCACCACTGTCGCCATCGGTCTCGTGATCACCACCACACTGCTCTGTGATGATCTTTATTACCGTGTAAAGAAACGAGAGCAAAATGAATTAAACTCAGTGAGAGGGATATGCCGATATTAGATTAGATGATAAATTACATGTATAAATGTTTTGTTTTGTTCTATTTGTTAAAGTCAGCGTTTGTGAAATAAATAGTTTTTTTAAAATCGTATTTGGAAAGCATCATGCTGGACAGAATCACATCAGATTGTTCATTAATTTAATGCACACTACTGTTTTATATCTGTTTACAAAAGACAGTGTAATGTGCGGTGTTAGAGGTGTTTAAAAACTTAGATGAGGAACAGCACACACGTAAAGACCGCACTGGCATTCATGACTGGTTGTAACGTTAAATATAACGAACTCAGATGAGCATTTATAAGAAGTAGTAGTTTATCAGATTTACATGAGAAAACACGGTAATGCAATAATATATACAATTTTGGAACACAACTGTTTCCTGGCGCTCTCCCTGCGACACTTACAACAGATTAGACATTTCAGATATTTTCAGAGTTTATTTTATGACATTCCTGTTTTGACAAGTTACAAGCTTTAACGCATTTAAACAAAATTCCAGAATTCACAATAATTTAACCATGAAAACTGCAACAAACTCCACACTTTCTGTCCACAATGTTATATTAGCTTAATCAGTTTAAACCAGGCTCGAGGTGGTTATTAAAGTATATTAGTGTTTATTAATATGTGATTATTATATAATATATAGAATGTAAAGACGTGTAAGAGATTAGTAAATAAACTCTTAGTGTTTCATCGCTTGTCATTGTACTGTGTTAAATGGTTACTGTGCAGGGTAAGAGGGTTTAGAGTTGAGGAGTAATCATAGTGTCTCAATGAAACACACACACACACACACACACACACACACACACACACACACACAGGGCCAGAGCTACCTTGAACAACCCGAGTACAGTAACATAATGTAATGTACAAGTTTTATAACTGTCTGTGTACTGACTGACTGTACACATCACTGACCGAATGTACGCATCACCGTCTGAGTGTCAGACGTTACTGACAAATGTACGCGTCACCGTCTGAGTGACAGACACTACTGACGAATGTATGCGTCACCGTCTGAGTGTCAGACGTTACTGACAAATGTACACGTCACCGTCTGAGTGACAGACACTACTGACGAATGTATGCGTCACCGTCTGAGTGTCAGATGTTACTGACCAAATGTACGCGTCACCGTCTGAGTGTCAGACACTAGCGACTGACTGTACGAATCACGGTCTGAGTGTCAGACGCTACTGACCGACTGTACGCATCACCGTCTGAGTGTCAGACACTACTGACCAACTGTACGCATCACCGTCTGAGTGTCAGACACTACTGACCTACTGCACGCGTCACCGTCTGAGTGTCAGATGTTACTGACCGAATGTACGCGTCACCATCTGAGTGTCAGACACTAGCGACCTACTGTACGTGTCACCGTCTGAGTGTCAGACGCTACTGATCGACTGTACGCCTCACCGTCTGAGTGTTGGACATTACTGGCGAATGTACGCGCCACCGTCTGAGTGTCAGACGCTACTGACGAATGTACGCGTCACCATCGGAGTGTCAGACACTACTGACCGAATGTATGCGTCACCGTCTGTCTGTTAGACTCTACTGACTGACTGTCCATGTCACCGTCTGAGTGTCAGATGCTACTGACTGAATGTACGCATCACCGTCTGACTGTCAGATGTTACTGACTGAATGTACACATCACCGTCTGAGTCTCAGACGTTACTGACGAATGTAGGCATCACCGTCTGAGTGTCAGACACTACTGACCGACTGTACGCACCACCATCTGAGTGTCAGACGCTACGGATCGAATGTACGCATCACCGTCTGTCTGTTAGACTCTACTGACCGAATGTACACGTCACCATCGGAGTTTCAGATGCTACTGGCCGACTTTACGGTTCACCATCTGAGTGTCATACGCTACTGACAGAATGTACACGTCACCATCTGAGTGTCAGATGCTACTGACCGACGGTACACGTCACCGTCTGAGTGTCAGACACTACTGACCGAATGTACACGTCACCATCGGAGTTTCAGACGTTACTGACCGAATGTACGCGTCACCGTCTGTATGTCAGATGCTAATGACCTAATGTACGCATCACCGTCTGTCCGTCAGACGCTACTGACCGAATGTACACGTCACTGTCTGAGTGTCAGACGCTACTGACCGGATGTACACATTACCGTCTGAGTGTCAGACGCTACTGAACGAATGTACGCGTCACTGTCTGAGTGTCAGACGCCACTGACTGACTGTATACGTCACCGTCTGAGTGTCACACTATTGACCGACTGTACGCGTCACTGTCTGTCTGTCAGACGCTACTGACTGACTGTACGCCTCACCGTTTGAGTGTCAGACGCTACTGACCGACTGTACGCCTCACCGTCTGAGTGTCAGATGCTACTGACTGACTGTATACATCACCGTCTGAGTGTCACACTATTGAACGACTGTACGCATCACCGTGTGTCTGTCAGACGCTACTGACCAACTGTACGCCTCACCGTCTGAGTGTCAGACGCTACTGACCGAATGTACGTCACCGTCTGAGTGTCAGACGCTACTGACCGAATGTACACGTCACCGTCTGAGTGTCAGACGCTACTGACCGAATGTACACGTCACCGTCTGACTGTCAGACGCTACTGACTGACTGTATACGTCACCGTCTGAGTGTCAGACACTATTGACCGGCTGTACACGTCACCGTCTGACTGTCAGACGCTACTGACCGAATGTACACGTCACCGTCTGAGTGTCAGACGCTACTGACTGACTGAATACGTCACCGTCTGAGTGTCAGACACTATTGACCGACTGTACGCGTCACCGTCTGTCTGTCAGACGCTACTGACTGAATGTACGTGTCACCGTCTGAGTGTCTGACTCTACTGACCAAATGTATACGTCACTGTCTGAGTGTCAGACGCTACTGACCGAATGTACGTCACCGTCTGAGTGTCATACGCTACTGACTGAATGTATACATCACCGTCTGAGTGTCAGACGTTACTGACCGACTGTACACCTCACCGTCTGAGTGTCAGACACTACTGACTGAATGTATACATCACCGTCTGAGTGTCAGACGCTACTGACCGACTGTACACCTCACCGTCTGAGTGTCAGACGCTACTGACCGACTGTACACCTCACCGTCTGAGTGTCAGACGCTACTGACCGACTGTACACCTCACCGTCTGAGTGTCAGACACTACTGACCGAATGTATGTGTCACCGTCTGACTGTCAGATGCTACTGACTGACTGTACATGTCACCGTCTGTCTGAGTGTCAGACTGTACTAGTTTCTAGTGTAAATCCAAGAAGAGGCTGTTATAGCTGCAAAGGGGAATAACTCCATAATAATGCCCATGATTTTGGAATGGGATGTCCTGCAGGCTCATATAGGTGTTGATGCTCAGGTGTCCATATAATTTTGGCCATAAAATGTATATTGTATACATCACTGAACACCTCCATATACTGTCTGTTAACTATTACCCATTGTGGAATATCAAATTTCAGCATTTTTAATGATTACTCTTTTTGTGTCGATCACTAACTTTGAGAAAAAAACATTATAAAAATTTTGTAAATGCTACACATGCTAATTATATTCCACCTTTTGGTTTATAATTGTTACATTGCTGTAATTTAGTATAAGTGGTATTTTATAAATGTTCCTGTGGTTGATAAGTGGACTGTTTGTGTAGGTTAATGTTTGGGAAATGAAGTTAAACTGATCACGGTGTATGATTGTGTTTGTGCATTGTTTAGCCGTTTCCATAGCTGTCTTAGGATCTGCACCAATTAGCCCCTAAATAAGCAACAATAAATACACAGCTCTTGTGGCTGATTTTGCTAGTGGTTTAAGCCTATAAGATCCACTTTAAACCCCACTCCCAGCAGTGTGTACCTCAGTGTGTGTGTGTTTGTGTGTGTGTTTTATTTTAGTTTATTATATTCTGACAGTGAGAATATGAAGTGAACAGACACGTTGCTCCATTTCTTATTTTGAATGTGATACATTAAAACCATATCAGTGAAGGTTTTATGTTCTGAAATGATTCAGAATATGCTAGATTGGGGTCTGCACTTCTATAAATATACCACATATGCATTAATTTATACTAAATCTATATACTGTAATGCCAAAAGTATGTGCACCCCTGACCATCACACCCATACAGTATGTGGTTCTTCCCCAGACTGTTACTGCAAAGTTTAAATCACACAGTTGTATAGAACATCTCTGTACACAGTAGTATTACAGTTCCCCTTCACTGGAACTCAGAATCTCAAACACTGTTCCATCATGACACACTGTGCACAAAGCGAGCTCCATGAAGACGTGGTGTGTGAAGGTTGGAAGAAGGTAGAAGATCTCGAGTGTCCTGCACAGAACCCTGACCTCAACCCCACTGAACACCTTTGGGATGAACTGGAACTGGAGTCTCCTTACATCATCATCAGCGCCTGACCTCAACCTCACTAACGCTCTTGTAGCTGAATGAACACAAATCCCCATAGCCACGCCCCTAAATCACCAGAGCCATGCCCAAAATCCCCACAGACACACCCCAAAATCTAGTGGACAGCCTTCCCAGAAGACTGGAGCACATTATAACGGTAAAGGGGGAATAAATCTGGAATGAGATGTTCAACAAGCACATATGGGTGCGATGGTCAGGGGTGCACATACTTTTGGACATATAGCGTAGCTTGATGACACGGGCGTTCTGTAACTGTACACTTGGTTGTTGATTAATTTGCTCATTTGGATATTCTCAAATATTACAGGATGGTGAAGGCTAAAGAACCCAGAGTTTATATGTTTATGTGTGTAGAAGAAGTGCACTTCAGAGCCCATCAACATACACACACACACACACACACACACACACACACACACACACACAGCACTGGCCCCACTAAGTCTCCCCTCTGTTTATGGCTCTTATTGAGTCCATGCACCTAAATCACTCGCGCACACACACACACACACACACACACACACACACACACAGAGTGTTGGCTGTGTGTGTGTGTGTGTTCCTGTGTGTACAGGATCTCCTGTGGTGTTCTGTCTTAAACAGATTAAGTGGCTGCGTTTGTGTTGTGAGTGATCCCTAATTCCCATCCTCAAAATCAACTCCCTCTTCCCACACACACACACACACACACACACACACACACACATACACACACATACACACACAGCGAGAGACAGAGTCTCACAGGAAACATGAATGTGTTGTGTGTATGTACATATTATTTTAGCAGTGACAGAATGTTCTGTGTGTGTGTGTGAGTGTGTGTGTGTGTGTGTGTGAGTGTGTGTGTGTGTGTGTGTGCGTGTGTGTGTGTGTTTGTGTGTGTGGTAGTGGCATGTTGCCAGGCTACATTTGTACGTCTGTATGGCAGACAGTTAAACCTGTTTGCTTTATAAATCTCTCTCTCTCTCTCTCTCTCTCTCTCTCTCTCACACACACACACACACACACACACACACACACTTAGGCTCTCTCTCTTTCTTCCTGATGGGCGGGGCTACAGCTGTCAGCAGGTCTTCACAGCTGGAATCCACCTACCTGCAATAAATGCTCCCCCTCTCTCTCTCTTTGTCACACACACACACACACACACACACACACACACACACACACACACATATTGGACATACTATAGTATTTGCTTGTTTTTATATATGGAACATTATTAATGCATTTCATTCATAAACACACACACACACACACACACACACACACTCCCTTTAAATACAGCTCTTCCTCCAGCTTGTGGGAAGTACCTGGCAGTTTAGATGTATGTTTATGTGCCATGTTCAGACATGTTTTTCTGTCTTTCCTCACTATGTGTGTGTGTGTGTGTGTGTGTGTGTGTGTGTGTGTTGGTGGGGAAGGGGAGTCAAAGCCGTCAGCACCATGGCAAGGCTTCCAGCGTAGGACACTGCTGTCAGCAAGTGTGTGTGAGTGTGTATGTGAGTGTGTATGTGTGTGTGTGTGAGAGAGAGAGAGACAGGAAGTGTGTTTGTGGAAACAGTGATTCATTTTATGAAATTTTCCATAATGTCACTCTGAAAAATCAATAAATGTGTAGCTTCATAGGAGAAAGCTACAACTTGACACTAACAAATAAATAACAAATAAACAAACTACCGTAAGTTCTGAGGCCTGTTTCACGACGCGAGTCGAACAAACTGAGAGTTACAGAGTAAGTTTGGAGTGGATGAAAGCAGACTAATCTAACCCAGGGTCATTCAGGTGAACAGGTTTCATGAAGCTGCTTATAAACTTTCTCAGTAACTGCAGGTTTTATCCCTGAATCAGTGTTTACTCAGCGTGCACATGCACATAAACGCCAGACGTTTGCAGCAAACAGCCGATAGCGTTCATCATGGAATAAAGCGGCTGTACAAACTTCCGGTTAAAGAACAAGAAATTATTCTGCAGAAATATGAGGAATTTACACCAACCACAAAAATCACACCGTTTCAGCTGCCAAAGCTCGGGAACATTACCGAGTGTGTAAATGTATACGTTTACTTTTATAGACTCACAACCAGAATAAACGGACTGAAAAGTTATAACCCCGACTTCTGTCACCTAATTTCATTTCATTTCAGTTATTTTAATAACATATTAATGAATAAATATCAACCTGTGACAATATATTAGGACGGGAATAAAGCCACCGCATGAAAATATGTTCCACTCGCAGAAAACCACAAAGCAACACACACAGTGTGCGGGACAGTAAGGGGCGTGGCTTCGGCGTGTCAGATGTTTGATGTGCGGCTCGAGAACCCGGTGTAGATAAACTACACCATCTGCTGAAGATCCATGTCTTTCATACAGATGGTCATCGGGAAAAACCAACACAAACGCTAAAGGGTTAACGTTAATACGTCAGATTTATATCACTTTGCTTGCAGCTGATTGGTCCAAGCTGGGTTTAGTTTTTTACCCAGAATTAAACCCTCTCTGGAGAAGGATATCTGTGTAGTTTAAGTTACCATGGTGATGAAACCTGCTAAAAACCAATCCACCTTGTTGAGACCAAAAAACCAGAGTTTACCCAAACTTACCACCGAAACCGGCTTCATGAAACAGACCTCTAGATTAACACACCGACCGTAAACACACTAACAAATAAACAAACTACCGTAAATGTAACTCATCTACCATGAATACACTAAGAAACAGACAAACTACCCTAAGTGGTGCAGTATTACACTGTTTACTCCGCTGCTTGTGAACCTACTGTCGTGTTATTTATTGAGTTTTTTTCCCCTCCACAGATCTCCTTTATTTGAATACATCAAGACGAGCGTGCCTGCAATGCGTTGAACAACACTCTGCCCAGTTGAATAAACACCAAAATACACCTCACTCACAGAAAAAAGCACACACGCACACACACACACACACACACACACTCTCCATGGCACACCCGTATGAGCCGTGGCTGCGTGCGGCGCCCCCTGGAGGCCCAGAGGAGGTGGGCATGTCTGGTTGGTGGGATCTACACGGTGGAGCTGCAGGAGGCTGGATGGACCTGCAGGGATCACAAGGGCTCGGGGGCGGGGGCGGGGCCATGGCTCAGGGTGGGTCCATGGGTCTGCAGCCAACCGTCAGCACCTACAACCCTGAGGCTCAGATGTGCTGCCTGCCCTCCTCACCCCATGCTGGTCCACTTTACCCACCTGATGGCTTTAAAATGGAGCCAATGGCACCGGACATGCTGCATACTCCACATCATGCCACCTCCTTTTCCCTGGAGGACTCGCAGGAGGGAGCGAGCGGATCGGCACGGCCCAAATCGCAGCGCCGATCTGGAACCAGAGCTCCGGGTCAAACAGCCTGTCGCTGCCCGAACTGCCTGAGTGCAGAGTCTCTAGGAACCAGCAATGACAGCGATGATGCCAACAAGCGCAAACACCTGCACAACTGCCACATCCCGGGCTGTGGGAAGGCCTATGTGAAAACGTCGCACCTGAAAGCTCACCTACGCTGGCACAGCGGCGACCGGCCCTTCGTCTGCAACTGGCTGTTCTGTGGGAAACGCTTCACGCGCTCTGACGAGCTGCAGCGCCACCTGCAGACGCACACCGGCGCCAAGCGTTTCAGCTGCAGCGTTTGTCCACGTGTCTTCATGCGCTCAGACCACCTGACCAAGCACATGCGTGTTCACGAGGAGCAGGGAGGCACAGAAAACTCCTCACCTGCCTCCATCGGTGACGGAGCTCTAACCTCTGCTCCACCCGCTGTGGCAGCACCAAGCATGTGTCTGAAGAGCGAAACCAGTGCTAGCGGAGATGAGACACCAGCAAATAGCACCTAACCAACACCATGTGAACACGTCCTTATCCCTGAAGCTAATGCTAAACTCCACTGTACTGTTAACACTAAACTCCCACTTGCTAGTCACAGCACTGTTAGCATCAACTGGTTAAGAAAAGTGGTGTTAGCATTGTTAGCATGAACTAACACCGGTTATCACTGATTCAAGGTGAATCTAGCATCAGTAACATTAGGCTGTTAACATTGCTTACCATTAATCAGTTGCAGCATTAGCATTAGATGGCTGTCACTGGAGGCATTGCTTATGCTAACAGTACCAACACCAATATAATCACTAAATAAGGAGCTAGCGCTGAAAGCATTAGCCAGTTAATACTGGTTTTTCACTTATTAATGGTGGAGTTAACATTGTTAATAAATACTGAATAACATTGATTAATTTATAGTTAGAACTTTTAGCATCACTGATTAGCACTGGATAGCACTGATCGAAGCGTTTTAGTTAGCATTAACAAAAGCTATTAGCACTGATATTATCACCTGCAGAATATCAAAAATTAGTTTAGGTGTTAGCAGGGTTGCCAATAGCTTGCCACACTGGTTGACTAATAGTGGGGATAGCACTGTTAGCACTGTTAGCTGGTTAGTACTGAATGTCACTGACTACTGCTGCAGTTAGCATTCAGTTAGTAATAGTGACATTAGCACTGCTGTTAGCATAAGATGGAATACATACCATATCACTCAATAATAGTGATTTGATGTTACAAATGACTGTGATATTATGTGATGTTAGCAGCGTTAGCGTAGCAAGATTGTCATGCATAACACGTAGCGCTGGAAAGATTAATGCAGTTATTAGAGTTAATACTGTTTACATTAGTGCTGCTAATAATAGGGATTACTGTTAGCAACACACACACGCGCGCGCGCGCTTACATGTAGAGTTTAATAAAGAAAAGTGTAGTTCAGTTGATGATCTAATGATTTTATGATGATGTGGTGAAGTTCATTGTTTCACTCAAACTCGACATGTCTGCCTTTCATGGCTTTAATATTTAATATTTTTAATATTTTTTATTTCTGAGTGTAATTTATTAATGACCAGAGACTCAAACATTTATTACACACATATTGATTAATCACTGAGTATAATAATAATAATAATAATAATAATAATAATAATAATAATAATAATTAAAGCTGCAAGCAGCATTTTCGGGGGCCAAGCACCCAGACTCGGTGAGCAGCACATTCACAGATGTGCTACAGTTGTTGCATAAGCAATGACAGGAAAGCAGAGCCATAACTATAGTCAAAGGGATTCTTGAATAATTTGTAGTTTCACTCATTTGTCAAATTTGGTGAAGATTGGACAACTTTTGGAGGAGGAGTAGCAGAAGTAGCAGTTAGATGTAAGTGTTTTTTTAGCATGTTATTGTAACTTTGGACCAGTAGGTGGTGCTGTCACATAATTTGTAGCATAGCCTCAGGGCATGGTCCTGAAGAGGCTATCCAAAAATTGTGTGAGTATGCAAGATCGTTGCTGAGATACAGCCTCACTTCCTGTTTGGCCATTTTGCTGTCAGATTCGTTGACCCTTTATGGACAATCCGTTTGGAGTCATCGTAATTCTTTGGATCATTTTCATGAGGTTTACTCTGAAGATGACGTGTGCCAAATTTGGTGATTATTGGATAAACAGTTTTTAACAAAATCCAAGATGAAAATCTAATTAGGCAGAAACTGACAACCCTAAACTCGTCTCCACCCAGAATCCAGGCCTGGCTTTTACATTTTGGACACACTGTTCAAAAGTTATGACCATTGAGTTATTTCCAAATTAGGCCACAATTTGACCAAATGGTGCCACTAGAGTGTTAACAGTTCCATTATTTCAAGACGAAGGTACAGAATATTCTGAAGCTGTAGCTTTTATTTTATCAATCTGTCACCGATGTTCCATCATATTTCATCACTACAGAACGTCTGAACTTTATTGTACTAGACTTTTCTTGATGTTTGTGAGATTCAGAGCAGCTCTGTGCTGTGTTTAAATGTTTCATAACCTAATTTCTCTTAACAAACCTGCTTTAATTAATTAACTTATAATGATGTATTTGGTAAGCGATTAGTGCTCAGAACAGCGGTTTTTGTTTGAATCTTGTGTAAAATTTGTTGGAATAAAAATCTCACAACACACTGAGTTTACGACTGGACTCGTTAATAAAACGTTATTAAAGAGTTATTAAAGAGTTTGAAGCAGTGAGTGTTGAGTAAAGGAGATAAACCTGTGTGTCCACTGAAGGAAAGCTCTGTGGTTGGTCATGTGCCGTGGCCTTCAAACCTCTCTCTGTGGAAATACACGGTTCTTCACCTCATGGGGAAAAAGTTCAAGTTAAATTACTTAAAAAAAAGTTTGCTGTGTTAGATGAAACCAACATTCTAGTAGTAATACTAACTCCTGATGAATTCTAGAGTGCTTCTCATCTCCTTAATCGTGTCTCCTCTCTTCCTTTCCTCACGTCTGAGCTCCTCCTCTGAGGAAGCAGAGAATCAGGAACTTTTATCATAACAGAATAATATTAGAGTGTTTTTATGAATAGTGTGGAGTACGGTGGTCTAAACTTCCTCCACTTTGCTTCCTGGAAAACAGGAACATTTCAGATTTTAAGAGAAGTTTTGTCTAGCCCTTACTTATTATTTAAATTGTGTATTGTTTAAAGTGGGTGCTCTCTGAACTGTTTATTATGTAATTACAACATATCAACCATATAAGCTACACTATATGGCCAAAAGTATGTGCACCCCTAAGGATCACCACAATATGTGCTTGTTAAACATTCCATTCCAGATTTATTCCCCTTTGCTGTTAAAATGCGCTCCACTCTTCTGGGAAGGCTTTCCACTAGATTTTGGGGCGTGGCCGTGTGGATTTGTGTTCATTCCGCTACAAGAGCATTAGTGAGGTCAGGAACTGATGTTGGGCGAGGAGGCTTGTGTTATACTTTCTTAAAATAACACTGAATTGGAAAAATAATATTAAGTATTTTTTAAATGAACATTTTTACCCTGGAACACGTTCGATGAAAAATTCCATTAATTTTAGTTCCCTGTAATGTTTCTAATCCCTGAACTTATATAGAGTTATATTACCGCCTTCACTTCACTGAGGCTGCAGAAAATGTGCTGTAATGTGGTGACAAATATGTGGTACAGATCAGGCTGCACCGTAAAACATAATAAACATGTGAGCATGAGCAACAGTGGTGTACCTTCACAGTGCAAATCAGTCAGGGGACTCGGATCAGGGAGCGACAAGGACAAATACATTTACCCAATGAGACATTCTCCCTGTGTCTGTGTATTAACTGTATAACAGATCAACATCAACACCACATCTATTACACACTGAATAAACTTTCATTAAAACATTACAGAGAACACTTCAATATCTTACAGCAGTTTGTGTCTGAGGAAAATAGTTCACCAGCGCCGTCTAGTGGCCACTCTTTATATGACCACTCAGAGATTTAAAAGACTTTAGTTTTTAGAAATATTTGTTTTAATACTGCCAGCCTACTAACTAACCCTAACCCCAGCACTAAAAAGCTGACACAGACACATTATGATCTCCTCTCAGGTGCTGGAGTTCCTGATACAGTAACCATTCATCATCTCTGATAGTTCTGGGATTGTAAATATAACCACTGGACATTCACTGTGTCTGAGGAGGGAGTAAATATATACGAGTAATAGATGGGTAAATATGTCTCAGTCAATTCATTAATTGATGCAGTGAATAAAAAATAAGATGATTTTGCTGATAAGCTCTTATAGAAAAAAAAAAGTAAATATACTGTAATGATAAATGAATCAGAGTTTCAGATACAGTGTTATACAGTCCCCTCCAAAAGTACTGGAACAGCAAGGCCAATTCTATTGTTTTCACTATACCCTGAAGACTTCAAAATATGAATAAAACAGAATTTCAGCTTTCATTTCCTGATATTTACATCTAGATGTGTTAAAAATGACACCTTTGGTGGCAGACCACCCCATTTGCAAAGTATAGGAACAGTGTAAATGAAAGTAAATAAGACTTAATATTTGGTCCATATGTGTTGTTTGTAATAACTGCATCAATCCTGCGACTCAGTGACATCAAACTGCTGGTTTCTTCTTCTGTGAAGCTTCTCCAGGTTTCTCCTGCAGCTTCTTTCAGTAGTTGTGTGTTTCGGGGGGTTTCTCCCTTCAGTCTCCTCTTCAGGAGGTGAGATGCTGATCAGTTGGGTGAAGGTCTGGTGATTGACGTGTCCAGTCTAAAACCTTCCACTTTTCCCCTGATGAAGTCCTGTGTTGAGGTGGAAGTGTGTTTTGGATCGTTGTCTTGCTGCATGATGAAGTTCCTCCTGATTCATTCGGATGTATTTCTCTGTAGAGACAGAATGTTCCTGTACAGTTCTGAATTCATTCTGCTGCTCCATCATGAGTTCATCATCAATAAAGATTAGTGAGAATGTTCCAGAAGCAGTCATGCAAGCCCAAGCCATGACACTACCTCCACCATGTTCCACAGATCAGCTTGTATGTTCTGGATCATGAGCAGATCGTTTCTTTCTCCACACTTTGGTCTTTCCATCACTTTGGTAGAGGTTCATCTTGGTTCCAGAACTTTTGTGGATCATCTCTGTATTATTTTGCGGATTCCAGTCTGGTTTTCTGATTCTTACTGCTGATGAGTGGTTTACATCTTGTGGTATGGACTCTATATTTCTGCTGTCAAAGTCTTCTTCACATGGTGGTTGTGATACCCTGCCCTGTGGAGGTTGTTGGTAATGTTTGTCATCAACTGTTGTTGTTTTCCTTGGCTGACCTGATCCATATCTGGTTGTTAGTACACCAGTGGTTTCTCCCTGACAACTCAGAGCTCACCTTCTTTCACTGCAAGCAACCTTGGAGTAACCATGGACAATCAACTGTCCTTTTCCTCTCGCATTGTTAATCTGACACACTCACGCCGATTTCTCCATTACAACGTCAGAAAGATTTGTCTATTTCTATCCACACAGGCCACTCAGGTGCTTGTTCAGTCCTTGTCTTTTCGAGACTGGACTACTGCTACTCGCTCCTGGCAGGTCTGCCTCTGATTGCCACTCGACTTCTGCAACTGATCTAGAATGCAGCTGCTCGACTTGTTTTCAACCTTCCTAAGTTCTCCATACCACCACATTGCTCTGCTCCCTCCACTGGCTTCATGTAGCCAATGCATCAGATTTAAAACACTGATACTTGCTTACAAAACCAAAAACGGACCAGCACCCACTTACCTTAACGCACTTATCACACCCTGCACTGCATCACACACTCTCTGATACTCTAGCACAACTCGACAGGTCCCACCACCTCTCACGGTACAAGGAAGACCTGGATCAAGACTCTTCTCTTTCCTGGCACCTGGGTGGTGGAACGAACTTCTCCTAGATGTCGTGGAGTTCTTAAATTATTACTTTATTTAAAAACATTGTTGTGTCATTTGTGTGTTTTATTTTATTATATTAACTCCCTAGCAGAGTTTTTTTTATTCTTAGTCCCTGACCTAGTGAACCAGCATCAAGATATACTTATTGATCAAAACTTCAAAGCACTTCTGTAACTCTGGATAAGGGTGTCTGCTATAACTGTAAATGTTTCTTTCTTTTTCAGGACATTACAAATGGTTGTGCAATGGGTCTGAGGAATTTTCTCTCTTTTCTCATCTTCAGAATGGCTTGCTTTTCTCCCATAGACATCTCTCTGGTCTTCACGTTGTTTTATCCTTTTTAACAACAAATGCAGTTTTCACAGGTGAAGCCTAGGGCTCGAACTAAGAGCAGATATTAATTAATCGGAGCTATTAATTGTTTAAACAATCAAACAGGGCACACCTGGGTAAGAAGAAACACCTGCCAGTCACATGTTCCAATATTTTTGCTCACAGCACTTGGGTAGTCTTCCAGCAAAGGTGCCATGTTCTAAATTGTTTAACACATCTATATGTAAATATCAGGAAATGAAAACTGAAATTCTGATCCATCATCTCATATTCATCTTTTGATCTCAAAACCAAATGTCTTCAGTGTTTAGCAAAAACAAAAGAATTGGTCTTGCTGTTCCAATACTTTCAGAAGGGACTGAAGCTAAGCGAACGAAGTAGAATCATGTTAATTAACAATCAGTAGCTAAATCAGTGAAGACTTTTCACTCCACACTTTCTCCTTTCTCCATATTTCCATTCTCTTTCCCTCCATTTTTTGACACATCATTTCCTCCGGCTTCGATGAGCGGTTTCTCTTCAAATGTGGATGGAGATTCTCCTGTCTTTCCAGCTGTTTCAGCACCGCACACTTCATCTGCTTTTTCAGAGCTGTTCTCACTCCCTTCTTCAAGAGGTTCGGGATGTTTACGCTTAAAGAAACCACACTAAGAGAGAGACAGACAGAGAGGCAGTAGGACACAGAGAGAGTGAGATGGCGTAAGAGAGACAGAGAGAGAGAGAGACAGAGAGTGAGACAGAGAGTGAGATGGAGTAAGAGAGAGAGACAGAGAGTGAGACAGAGAGTGAGATGGAGTAAGAGAGACAGAGAGAGAGAGAGACAGAGAGTAAGACAGAGAGTGAGATGGAGTAAGAGAGACAGAGAGAGAGAGAGACAGAGAGTAAGACAGAGAGTGAGATGGCGTAAGAGAGACAGAGAGAGAGAGAGACAGAGAGTAAGACAGAGAGTGAGATGGCGTAAGAGAGACAGAGAGAGAGAGAGACAGAGAGTGAGACAGAGAGTGAGATGGAGTAAGAGAGACAGAGAGAGAGAGAGACAGAGAGTAAGACAGAGAGTGAGATGGCGTAAGAGAGACAGAGAGAGAGAGAGACAGAGAGTGAGACAGAGAGTGAGATGGAGTAAGAGAGAGAGACAGAGAGTGAGACAGAGAGTGAGATGGAGTAAGAGAGAGAGAGAGACAGAGAGTAAGACAGAGAGTGAGATGGAGTAAGAGAGAGAGAGACAGAGAGTGAGAGAGAGTGAGATGGAGTAAGAGAGACAGAGAGAGAGAGAGACAGAGAGTAAGACAGAGAGTGAGATGGAGTAAGAGAGAGAGAGACAGAGAGTGAGAGAGAGTGAGATGGAGTAAGAGAGACAAAGAGAGAGAGACAGGAGGACACAGGTTAATTTTCAGAGAGAGTTCAGGGTGAATGACCACATGATAGAGATTGAATGATAAATGTTCTGATCTCCACTAGTGAGTGTTTTCAGCCTGTCACACTGTTTACTGTTCATACCACAGTGCTGGTGTGTACTTGTGTGTACTGGTGTGTATTGTTGTGCACTAATGTGTATTGGTGTGTACTGGTGTAAACTGGTGTGTGTACTAGTGTGTACTGGTGTGTAATCATGTGTGCTGGTGTGTATTGGTGTGCGCTCGTGTGTACTTGTGTGTTGGTGTGTACTCGTGTGTAATGGTGTGTACTAGTATGCACTCGTGTGCTGGTGTGTACTCATGTGTAATGGTGTGTACTGGTGTGCGCTCGTGTGTACTCGTGTGTGCTGGTGTGTACTCATGTGTACTCATGTGTATTGGTGTGTACTAGTGTGTACTCATGTGTGCTGGTGTGTACTGGTGTGTACTTGTGAGGCCGAGCGATCGCAGCAGATGCCCAAGTGGAGACAGATAAATATTGAAGAGTAGAGGGCCTAAAACTGAACCCTGAGGAACACCAGTGAGCACAGAGCTAGTGTCAGACCTGTAGCCACCCATAGAAATAAACTGGGAACGGTCAGTAAAATAGGATTTAAACCAGTTTAAAACTGTCCCAGTCACACCAAAAACACTTTCAAGGTCAGTAAGTAAAAGACCATGATCCACAATATCGAACGCAGCTCTAAGATCAAGAAGAATAAGAATGGAAGTAGCTCCAGAATCAGAGGCCATAAACAAGTCATGGGTAACTTTGACCAACGTCAGTTTCAGTGCTGTGAAATTTACGAAAACCTGACTGAAGGAGTTCAAAGAGGTTATTAATTGTAAGATGAGTACAGAGTTGAGAGGCAACAACACGCTCAAGTATTTTTGCCAAAAACGGAAGATTTGAAATGGGATGAAAATTGTTAAAATCATCCACAGCAACATTTTCTTTCTTTGGTACAGGTGTAACAGCAGCAGTCTTTAGTACTGCTGGAACGACCCCAGTCTCCAGTGATTCATTTATAATGCTGAGGATAGCAGGGCACCAAACATCGAAGCACGATTTAAATAGGTTCGTGGGAATTGGATCCAGCAGGCAAGTGGTAGATTTCATGCTGGATACCTTCCTTGTGAGAGCCTCGAGATCAAGCAGTGAGAAATGAGTGAAAGAAACACCAGCGAACCCAGATGGACGAAGGAGTGAAGAGGCACAGTCAGGTGTAACAGGAATTTCTTTGCAAACATTATCAATCTTAGAATTAAAAGACTGAAGAAAAGAATCACAGAGCTGCTGAGAAACAGGGAAAGTGGTAACAGCATTAACTTGAAGCAATCTGTTTATGGTTTGGAACAAGTGTCTGGGATTATTTTGATTGATTACAATAGCCTGAGAGTCTCGATAATCACCCAGAAGATCCTTCCACGCTTGATAGTAAACATTCAGTCAGACTTTAGACCTGGAGACCTGGTTTACACCAACATTTGCAGTGCTCACATGGCTGCACCCCGCCCCCACCTCGGCTGCTCAGACCACATCTCTGTTAGGATAATCCCAACATACAGACCACTTCTGAAACGTGCCAAACTGCTTCTGGAACAGGTGAGAACCTGGTCTGAGGGAGCAGGCCATGTCAATGCTGGTGTGTACTGGTGTATGGTGTGTACTGGAGTGTATTGGAGTGTACTGGTGTATGGTGTGTATTGGTGTGTGGTGTGTACTGGAGTGTATTGGTGTGTACTGGTCAGTCCTGGTGTGTGGTGTGTACTGGTGTATGGTGTGTACTGGTGTGTACTGGTGTGTGGTGTGTACTGGAGTGTATTGGTGTGTACTGGTGTATTGGTGTGTACTGGTGTGTACTGGAGTGTATTGGTGTGTACTGGTGTGTACTGGAGTGTATTGGTGTGTACTGGAGTATGGTGTGTATTGGTGTGTACTGGTGTGTACTGGTGTATGGTGTGTATTGGTGTACTGGTGTGTATTGGTGTGTACTGGTGTATGGTGTGTATGGGGTGTACTGGTGTATGGTGTGTATTGGTGTGTACTGGTGTGTATTGGTGTGTACTGGTGTGTACTGGAGTTTATTGGTGTGTACTGGAGTATGGTGTGTACTGGTGTGTACTGGTGTGTACTGGAGTGTACTGGTGTGTACTGGAGTTTATTGGTGTGTACTGGAGTATGGTGTGTACTGGTGTGTACTGGTGTGTACTGGTGTATGGTGTGTATTGGTGTACTGGTGTGTATTGGTGTGTACTGGTGTATGGTGTGTATGGGGTGTACTGATGTATGGTGTGTATTGGTGTGTACTGGTGTGTATTGGTGTGTACTGGTGTGTACTGGAGTTTATTGGTGTGTACTGGAGTATGGTGTGTACTGGTGTGTACTGGTGTGTACTGGAGTGTACTGGTGTGTACTGGAGTTTATTGGTGTGTACTGGAGTATGGTGTGTACTGGTGTGTACTGGAGTGTATTGGTGTGTACTGGTGTGTACTGGAGTATGGTGTGTATTGGTGTGTACTGGTGTGTACTGGAGTTTATTGGTGTGTACTGGAGTATGGTGTGCACTGGTGTGTACTGGAGTGTATTGGTGTGTACTGGTGTGTACTGGAGTATGGTGTGTATTGGTGTGTACTGGTGTGTACTGGAGTGTATTGGTGTGTACTGGAGTGTATTGGTGTGTACTGGTGTATTGGTGTGTACTGGAGTATGGTGTGTACTGGTGTGTACTGGAGTGTATTGGTGTGTACTGGTGTGTACTGGAGTATGGTGTGTATTGGTGTGTACTGGTGTGTACTGGAGTTTATTGGTGTGTACTGGAGTATGGTGTGTATTGGTGTGTACTGGTGTGTACTGGTGTATGGTGTGTACTGGTGTATGGTGTGTATTGGTGTGTACTGGTGTGTACTGGAGTGTATTGGTGTGTACTGGAGTATGGTGTGTATTGGTGTGTACTGGTGTGTACTGGAGTTTATTGGTGTGTACTGGTGTGTACTGGAGTATGGTGTGTATTGGTGTGTTCTGGTGTGTACTGGAGTTTATTGGTGTGTACTGGAGTATGGTGTGTATTGGTGTGTACTGGTGTGTACTGGTGTATGGTGTGTACTGGTGTATGGTGTGTATTGGTGTGTACTGGTGTGTACTGGAGTTTATTGGTGTGTACTGGTGTGTACTGGAGTATGGTGTGTATTGGTGTGTACTGGTGTGTACTGGAGTTTATTGGTGTGTACTGGAGTATGGTGTGTATTGGTGTGTACTGGTGTGTACTGGAGTGTATTGGTGTGTACTGGAGTATGGTGTGTATTGGTGTGTACTGGTGTGTACTGGAGTTTATTGGTGTGTACTGGTGTGTACTGGAGTATGGTGTGTATTGGTGTGTTCTGGTGTGTACTGGAGTTTATTGGTGTGTACTGGTGTGTACTGGTGTATGGTGTGTACTGGTGTATGGTGTGTATTGGTGTGTACTGGTGTGTACTGGTGTATGGTGTGTACTGGTGTATGGTGTGTATTGGTGTGTACTGGTGTGTACTGGAGTTTATTGGTGTGTACTGGTGTGTACTGGAGTATGGTGTGTATTGGTGTGTACTGGTGTGTACTGGAGTTTATTGGTGTGTACTGGTGTGTACTGGAGTATGGTGTGTATTGGTGTGTTCTGGTGTGTACTGGAGTTTATTGGTGTGTATTGGAGTATGGTGTGTATTGGTGTGTATTGGTGTGTACTGGTGTGTACTGGAGTATGGTGTGTATTGGTGTGTACTGGTGTGTACTGGAGTATGGTGTGTATTGGTGTGTTCTGGTGTGTACTGGAGTATGGTGTGTATTGGTGTGTACTGGAGTATGGTGTGTATTGGTGTGTACTGGAGTATGGTGTGTATTGGTGTGTACTGGTGTGTACTGGAGTTTATTGGTGTGTACTGGTGTGTACTGGAGTATGGTGTGTATTGGTGTGTTCTGGTGTGTACTGGAGTTTATTGGTGTGTACTGGAGTATGGTGTGTATTGGTGTGTACTGGTGTGTACTGGAGTTTATTGGTGTGTACTGGTGTGTACTGGAGTATGGTGTGTATTGGTGTGTACTGGTGTGTACTGGAGTGTATTGGTGTGTACTGGAGTATGGTGTGTATTGGTGTGTACTGGT
>NC_071280.1:20239356-20271856 GCF_023375685.1 Ictalurus furcatus
CCACCAACAGAAGGAAGTAAAAAAGCCTTTTTAATGGGCCATCATCACGTTATTTTTCACTTCCTCCTGGTATATGTGATGTGAGCAATCCTGGGGTATCATTCCCTTACATGTCCCGGATAACCTGTGTGTGTGTGTGTGTGTGTGTGTGTGTGTGTATGCGAGTGTGTGTGTGTGTGTGTGGGTATGTATGTATAAACTCACCTTATACACAAAACTTATAGTTTTTGGGCCTTTATCTTTCAGAGAGAAATTCAGATACGTTACAGAAAGCTCAGGAACACTGAAAGAGAGAGAGAGAGAGAGAGAGAGAGAGAGAGAGAGAGAGAGAGAGAAATCCATGTACTCAGGTGTGGAGAAAAATTGGCAATAAAAGAACAGATTTCTTCCTCCAAAGACGTGGAGTTAGACAGAACTGCAGTTTGAGTCCAACCCTGTTCAACATATACATCAGTGAGTTACCAGTGTTACTGGAACAATCCTCAACACCTGGCCTCACTTTATATAAACACCTGGCCTCACTTTATATAAACACCTGGACTCACTTTAAAGAAACACCTGGACTCACTTTATATAAACACCTGGACTCACTTTAAATAAACACCTGGCTTCACTTTAAATAAACACCTGGACTCACTTTATATAAACACCTGGACTCACTTTAAATAAACACCTGGACTCACTTTATATAAACACCTGGCCTCACTTTATATAAACACTTGGACTCACTTCAAATAAACACCTGGCCTCACTTCAAATAAACACCTGGACTCACTTTAAAGAAAAACCTGGACTCACTTTAAAAAAACACCTGGCCTCACTTTATATAAACACCTGGACTCACTTTATATAAACACCTGGACTCACTTTATATAAACACCTGGACTCACTTTAAATAAACACCTGGCTTCACTTTAAATAAACACCTGGCTTCACTTTAAATAAACACCTGGCCTCACTTTAAATAAACACCTGGCCTCACTTTAAATAAACACCTGGCTTCACTTTAAATAAACACCTGGACTCACTTTATATAAACACCTGGACTCACTTTATATAAACACCTGGACTCACTTTAAATAAACACCTGGCTTCACTTTAAATAAACACCTGGACTCACTTTAAATAAACACCTGGACTCACTTTAAAGAAACACCTGGACTCACTTTATATAAACACCTGGACTCACTTTAAATAAACACCTGGCTTCACTTTAAATAAACACCTGGACTCACTTTATATAAACACCTGGACTCACTTTAAATAAACACCTGGCTTCACTTTAAATAAACACCTGGACTCACTTTATATAAACACCTGGCCTCACTTTAAATAAACACCTGGCTTCACTTTAAATAAACACCTGGACTCACTTTAAATAAACACCTGGCCTCACTTTAAATAAACACCTGGACTCACTTTAAATAAACACCCGGACTCACTTTAAATAAACACCCGGACTCACTTTATATAAACACCCGGACTCACTTTAAATAAACACCCGGCCTCACTTTAAATAAACACCTGGACTCACTTTAAATAAACACCTGGACTCACTTTATATAAACACCTGGACTCACTTTAAATAAACACCTGGCCTCACTTTATATAAACACCTGGACTCACTTTATATAAACACCTGGACTCACTTTAAATGAACACCTGGACTCACTTTAAATAAACACCTGGCCTCACTTTATATAAACACCTGGCCTCACTTTAAATAAACACCTGGCCTCACTTTATATAAACACCTGGCCTCTAAATGCTAAGTGCGTGACAGTATTATTATTACTATTATTATTATTATTATTATTATTATTATGCCTATAGCTCTTTATGGATGTGAAGTGTGGGGCTCGGTCAGGACGACTTCTCTAGATGGGACAAACACCCCACAGAGTCCCTGCATACAGAATTCTGTCCAAATGTTCTGAGAGCGCAGAGAAGAACTCCAACTAACACATGCAGAGCTGAATTAGGCAGATATCCTTATTTCTAAATATTCAAAAACCATCTCTTCCATTCTGAACTCATCTTAAATCAAGCTCCTCTAATACACTTCAAAACGAAGCTCTTAAAACCCGAGAGCCCTGAAACCCGTCCCTTCTGTCAGCTGTCTCTGAACCTCACAAACCCACCATCATCTAACACTCAGTTTCAGACCAGCTCCACTAAACTAAACCAGATTAAACTAAACCAGATTAAACGAAACCAGATTAAACTAAACCAGATCATAAAAAGTAGTAAACATGTACATCTGGACCACTGGGAAAGTGAATATATTGATATTCTGGCAATATTATACATAAACAATCATGCAAATAAAGTACGTTGAAATTGGAAAAATTGGATATTGGAGAGAGGAGAGAGAGAGAGAAGTGTGTGTGTGTGTGTGTGTGTGTGTAGAGATTACTCACGGGCTGATGGCCACATCTACACTGAACTGAACAGGCAGAGTCTTCGTCACTGTGGTGGTACTTGTATTTCCATTATTATCACTGTAAACACACAACCAACAGCTCAATACACTCTCACACTGAGATCTGTGTGTGTGTGTGTGTGTGTGTGTGTGTGTGTGTGTGTTTACCTGCTGGCCACAAGTGTCATCTGCATGTTGTCATTCCAGCTGTAAAAGCGAGAGATGCGGAACACACCCTCAAACACGGCCTACAACACACACATTATAATGTCTTATAGTATTCTGTGAGTGGTTCTGTGGATTCCAGGTTCTCTCTCTCTCTCTCTCTCTCTCTCTCTCTCTCACACACACACACACACACACACACACACACACAAACACAAACACACTCCTCTGTAGGTTCAACAGTCTCAGACTGTGTTGTGTTCTACTGAGTTAGTGTGTAGTGTGTACTGTAGTGTGTGTGTGTTCTGCTGAGTTAGTGTGTAGTGTGTACTGTAGTGTGTGTGTTCTGCTGAGTGAGTGTGTAGTGTGTACTGTAGTGTGTGTGTTCTGCTGAGTGAGTGTGTAGTGTGTACTGTGGTGTGTGTGTTCCGCTGAGTTAGTGTGTAGTGTGTACTGTAGTGTGTGTGTTCTGCTGAGTTAGTGTGTAGTGTGTACTGTGGTGTGTGTGTTCCGCTGAGTTAGTGTGTAGTGTGTACTGTAGTGTGTGTGTTCTGCTGAGTTAGTGTGTAGTGTGTACTGTAGTGTGTGTGTGTTCTGCTGAGTTAGTGTGTAGTGTGTACTGTAGTGTGTGTGTGTTCTGCTGAGTTAGTGTGTAGTGTGTACTGTGGTGTGTGTGTTCCGCTGAGTTAGTGTGTAGTGTGTACTGTGGTGTGTGTGTTCCGCTGAGTTAGTGTGTAGTGTGTACTGTAGTGTGTGTGTTCTGCTGAGTTAGTGTGTAGTGTGTACTGTAGTGTGTGTGTTCTGCTGAGTTAGTGTGTAGTGTGTACATTAGTGTGTGTGTTCTGCTGAGTTAGTGTGTAGTGTGTACTGTAGTGTGTGTGTTCTGCTGAGTTAGTGTGTAGTGTGTACTGTAGTGTGTGTTGCTCTTACACGTGTGCCTCTGCGATAAACCGGTAAACTGATACTGCAGGTGGTTTCATTCAGCGCTTCGTCATCACGATCTCCACAACTGCTCAGAGTCCTTCTGTTTGCCTGGACCAATCACAATCAGAGTCAGAGTCACAATCACAATCACAATCACAATCAGAGACACAATCACAGTCAGAATCACAATCAGAGTCACAGAGTCACAATCACAAACAGAATCACAATCAGAGTCACAATCAGAGTCACAATCACAGTCAGAGTGAGAGTCACAGTCTGAATCAGAGTTAAATAATTTTATGAGTTTGATAAATAGAGTGATAAATAAAGTGGGTAAATGAGTGCTGTACCTCAATGGTCTTGAACATTGAGAGTGATAATCCGGGAGGGTAGAGCAGAACCACGCTGGTGTTGAACGAGTCACCTCCTTTATTCAGTAGAGTCACATGGATGATAAAAGACGCCTGGTCCACCACCAGCAATGTATTGTTCCTAAATACACACACACACACACACACACACACACACACACACACACACACACACACACATAGTTACACCTGATATAAGCTTGCAGTGCATCATGGAGAATGTACACACTTCCATACACTCTGGGAGTAACACTATACAAACACATAACCACCAAGAAATGACTAGAACAGATTGTGTGTGTGACAGCATTTGGGACCGAACTTTAAAATGGCAGACGTTTTAATTCCAACACAGAAATTACATTTAGCAGAAATACAGAAATGTAGAAATGTGAAGATTTGGATTCTTACAGGAAGTTAAAGTCCAGCTGCAGGTCTGATACACAGCTCGTGTTTTTGCAGTTAATCTGAAAGGGAACCTGGAAACACACACACACACACACACACACACACACACACACACATTCACAACAGAAATCTACATTAATTATTACATTTCAAAATATTACTGCTATGGAAATGTATTGGTGTTTGTCATAAACTCTCCCACTGTAACCTCCTAACTACATAGATAAATATATTACCTCAGCCAATCAGCTCACAGATAGACTCTAATTCAGCCCATCAGCTCACAGATAGACTCTAATTCAGCCAATCAGCTCACAGATAGACTCTAATTCAGCCAATCAGCTCACAGCGTGACAGTGGTGTGACTCACCTCTACTTGAGCCGTGGTCTTGCAGTCGATGTTCAGTATGGAGTTGGAGCTCTTGGGCTGATGATCAGACTGGTGGAAGTGGAGTCGGAATAACACCGGAGACACGGTGTCCTTCACACAGCTCTGAAACACAGAGACACAGGGAAAAGATTACTTTCCTAACAGCTTCATCATGATTATTTATAATTCACTTCAATGTTTAAATCAACTTATGAGGAATTTGGTTTTCTCACATTATAACAGGCAACAAATAAAAACTGTAGAGATTTAAAATGTTCCTAAACTAGTTATGACCCTCAGTGTCTGGCTTTACGTTCAGCCTTTCATTGTGGAAATTATTTTAACTGTAATTACTTTTTTGTATAAATACATTAAATAAAGAATTTGTTAAGAGACATGAACACAGATGTATAATTATGACTTCAGATGATGGTGTGACAGAGTGACAGGAAGACATCGTATTCCATCAGCACAATTTAATCCCAGTCCTCTGTGTTATAAAGAGATGGAACATACGTGCATAAAGACTGCGTGACTGTAACAGGAAAACTCAGAGTCCAGCAGCACAGACGTCACCAGACTCCTGGACGTCTTATCTTCTGCACTGAAAAATGCCCGACTGTCCTGTCTCACAACGTCAGCTTTGAGCTCCAACGTCACGTTCAGACCACTCTTCACTGCCCCTGAGAGGAAGAGAGGGTAGTTATCATAGCAGTGCCTTAGCGGTGCGTCCTAGAACTGCTTAAACTACTGCCACTACTGGTTCTGTTGTGTTTGTCTTTGTTACCTGTGTTTGTTACCTGAGAATACCTGTGCTCTGGAATGTTAATGTATGCTGTATGTACGCTAGGGATGTAACCGAATTACTTTTTACCTTTTTTAAGTTTTAAAGAACAGCTTTCATATGGCATTATGGTGGAACCGTGGATAAATGGAATAAATATCATTAACGTTATAGAAATTGGAGATGCACTATTCATTTTCACATCAGCAGTACTTCAATAGTTTGCACCGAACTAAACACTGCATTATTGTGCTTCAAAAAAACAAAACTATAGTACACAAAGTGTTTTGGCAAAGGGAGGTAGCACAAAGTATTGACTAAAAGGGTGCCAATAATTGTTGCACACCTATATTTAACAAAGATATTTTTACAAACCTGTTTTGTGTTTGCAATTATTTGATATCCATGAGATCACGTGGACAAGCCAGAAGGATGTTGGAAAAATGTTTTGTGGACATGAGACCAAAACAGAACTTTGTGTTAAATGAGAAGCGTTATGTTTGGAGAAAGGAAAACACTGAATTCCATCATAAGAACCTTATCCCATCTGTGAAACATGGTGGTGTTAGTATTTGGGCCTGTTTCGCTGCATCTGGGCAGGACGACTTGCCATCATTGATGGAACAATGAATTGAGAATGACACCAGCGAATTCTAAAGGAAAATATCAGAACATCTGTCCATGAACTGAATCTGAAGTGGAAGTGGGTCATGCAGAGAACGGTTAAAGAAGAATAAAGCTAATGTTTTGGAATGTCCAAGTCAAAGTCCTGACCTTAATCCAATAGAAATGTTGTGGAAGAACCTGAAGCGAGCAGTTCATGTGAGGAAACCCACCAACATCCCAGAGTTGAAGCTGTTCTGTACTGAGGAACGGGATAAAACTCCTCCGAACCGATGTGCAGGACTGATCAACAGTTACCCCAAATGTTTATCTGCAGTTATTGCTGCACAAGGAGTCACACCACATACTGAAAACAAAGGTGCACATACTTTTACCCCTTACAGATATGTAATATTGGATCATTTTCCTCAATAAATAAATGACCAAGTATAATATTTTTGTCTCCTTTGTTTAATTGAGACTTTAATCTCTATCTATTTTTCGAACTTGTGTGAAAATCTGATGATGATTTGCATCATATTTATGCAGAAATATAGAAAATTCAAAAGGGTTCACAAATTTTCAAGCTTGGGGTTTAACAAAAATATTGCATTAAACACAAGTGACTGATAAGTTTCATGGACAGGTGTGGTCTGTTTCCAATTAATTTCATGACAAATAAAGGAGATAAAAGGTCTGGAGTTGATTCCAAGTATTTAATTTGCATTTGTTACCTGTTCATAGGAACTCTCAATATGCGGTCAAAAGAGGTATCAATGCAAGTGAGGGATGCCATCATTAGGCTGAAAAAACAAAACGTGTGGGTTACGCATGTAACCCTGTTCTCTGAGAAGGGAACGAGACATTGCGTGAGCTCCACGATGTGGGAAGCACCCATGTGCATGACTGGTATCTGAAGCTTGTGTAACATCATGCCTATTTATAGGCCTGCCGTGATCAGGTGACGTGGCAATTAAGCGCGTCGAGTGATATATATATGGCACCTGTGAACCACACAGTCAGCCTCTATTATCTGAAGCACAGATGCAATTCACAGGCATGACCCAGTATGACAAAGCTATGCAACGTCTCGTTCCCTTCTCAGGGAGCAGGGTTACATGTGTAACCCAGACGTTCCCTTTCAAAGAGAACTTCACATTGCATTGGCTGAACGCTGCGGGAACAAGAATACCCACTCCGTCATACTGAGGGTACGGCCTGTTCAAAAAGACCCAAGCCCGAGGGTTACTGCAAGACACTCCAGCCAGGGGCAGAATGAATATCCAGGTTGTAATATCGAATGAATGTGTGTGGCGTAGACCACCCCACAGCAGAAAGGCACGTTCACCCCGGAAATTACCTCTTGGCAATCTTCTCATGAATCTTCCGAGTGACTGACAAGCTCTGGTGGAAATTCATAGAACCGCGGTTACATACGTAACCATCGTTCTATTTCATTTCTACTGACCGCCAGAGGCGGTGCTTTCAGCACCTAGATGACTAATACCAACAAGGTCACGAGGAAGTTCTACGTGCCCCATAACAACGGCTGTGAAGCTGGGGGAAAAAATGGCTGTAGCTACTGGGTTGTGTGAGATCACATTCACCCTATAAAATCTTGCAAATGTGCAGGTTGATGCCCATGACACAGCTGCACAAATATCTGAAAGAGGAACCCCTCGTATGGCTGCCCATGAAGTAGACACACTCCTGGTTGAGTGACCTCGAACCTGAGGAGGGATCTGGAAGCCCCTGCCCTTACAGGCATAAACAATAGCCTCTACAATCCATTTTGACAGATGCTACTTGGACAAGGTGTGACCTCGCCAATGCCCCATATGGCAGAAAAACAGTGAATCTGACTGCCAGAATTCAGCAGTCATTTGGATATAACACTTTAGTGCTCGCACTGGGCACAACAGACTCGCACTTGACCCCTGCTCATCCAACTGAGTTGGGGGCTCAGAAGCTGACAGACTGAGGGGCTGGTTCATATAAGACAAAGAAAAGGTCTTTGGGAGAAATGAAGGGTTCGGCCATAAAGTTACCCCTGTGTTCCCAGAACTCCAGCGTACGCACTCTCGACTTACTGATAAGGCATGCAACTCACCTACTCGTCTAGGTGATGCCATGGCTGAGAGGAAAGCTGTTTTCATAGACAGCCACCTCAATTCTGACCTCTCTAGAGGTTTAAGTGGAGGCTGACACAGTGCCTCTAATACGAGTGGCAAGTCCCAAGAGGATACTGGGTTTCGTCTAGGAGTTCTCAGTCATTCAGCACCTTTAAGAAAGCAGGTCCCAAGGGTGTGGGACCCAATCGTCATGCCATTTACTCTGTTATGCATGGCTGAGATGCCAGCTATGTATAGCTTGATGTTCGAGGCTGCAAGGCCTCCATCAAGATGGGACTGGAGAAAGCTGAGGATTACTGGTATGGAACAGCGTGTTGGTTCCTGATTTTGTGCTTGACACCACTCAGAAAAAAGCTTCCATAGGTTAGCGTAAAATGCATTGGTGGAAGGTGCACGGGGATGGGTTCGGGTGCCAGATTTGACCCTCCAGCTGTGAGAGGAGATCCCTCCTCACAGGGAGTCACCAAGGCTCCCTGTACAGTAATTTGTGTAGTATTGGGAACCACACCCTCCCTGGTCATTTGGGGGCTACTAGTAGCACCTTGTGATTTCCCCTGAGGAGCCAGTCTAGGGAGGGGAGTATCAATGGTAGTGGAGGGAAAGCATACAACAGTCGAGCTGGCCATGCATGGGCCAGTGCATCTTGGCCCAAGGGGTTTGTTGGTTCCCCCAATGAAAACCAAAGGGGACAGTGTGACGTTGACAGTGAGGCGAGAAGGTTCACCTCGGCCCTGCCATATCTGTGCCAGATTGTTTGCACTACTGCGGGGTGCAGCTTCCATTTGTCAGGGTGGGGGCTCTGCCGGGATAGAAAATCTGCAGTTTTTTTAGTAAAAATAAAAAATATTTTTTATAAAAATTAAAAAATCGGTGTTTTGAGTGCCTGGTAAGTGCATTGCCCTCAGGCTCAATAGGTGAAGATGGACCCACAATAACAGCTGTTGGGCCAGCCACAAGGATTGTTTGGACCTGGTGCTCCCCTGGTGGTTTATGTGGTAGACCACAAATGTGTTGTCTATTCTTATAAGGACATGCCTTCCTACCAGAAATGGAAGGAAATGTTTGATGGCGAGCCGCACTGCCTGTAGCTCCAACACATTTATGTGTTGTTCCCGCTGCCAAGGACTCCACTGGCCTCTGACTGCCCTGCATTGCCATACAGCTCCCTAGCCTGCCAGTGAGGCTTCTGTGGTCACTACTTCTCTGCGAGAAGGTTTGGCCCCTAAGGGAACCCCCTGGGTGAAATATGCTTTTCTCCTCCATGGGCACAGGCACATTAGGCAACTGGCAGTGACTCTGACCAGCTTGTGCCTGTGTTGAGTGGGATGCAAGCCGAGGTCATTCAGCCAGATCTGGAGAGACCATAATGACAGAAGGCCCAAAGGGACCACCAATGAGGCTTCTGTGAGCATACCTAGCAGTCTCAGAAATGCATTGAGGGCCAGAGCCCTGCCTCTTCTGAAGCGACTGATGAGCTGGAGTATGTTGCTGACTCGCCGTTGAGAGGGGGTAGCCCTCATCAACTGTGAGTCCAACTGGATGCCAATAATCACTATTCGCTGACTGGGCATCAGAGAGCTCTTTCCATAATTCACTGTATCCGAAGAATATTTCGAGCCCTAATTAGATACAGGTACAAATACAGCTAGTGGCATTTTGTTACACTCCTAGTGTACGCTGTGTGTGTTCTGTGTGTGTATACTGTGTGTATACTATGTGTGTTCTGTGTGTATATGCTATGTGTATGCTGAGTGTTTGTTGTGTGTACCTGAGTGTTTGTTGTGTGTATCTGAGTGTTTGTGGTGTGTACCTGAGTGTTTGTTGGGTATATGCTGAGTGTTTGTGGTGTGTATCTGAGTGTTTGTTGTATGTATCTGAGTGTTTGTGGTGTGTATCTGAGTGTTTGTGGTGTGTATCTGAGTGTTTGTTGGGTATATGCTGAGTGTTTGTTGTATGTATCTGAGTGTTTGTGGTGTGTACCTGAGTGTTTGTGGTGTGTATCTGAGTGTTTGTTGTGTGTATCTGAGTGTTTGTTGTGTGTATCCGAGTGTTTGTTGTGTGTACCTGTGCTCTGAGTTAGCATGTGTACCTGTGTTGCAGGTGATCATACCTTTGCTGTTGGTGTTCTCTGCCATACTGAAGCAGGTGCTGAGAGTAATGATGGGAAATGAATTTTCTGAGTTGCCGAGGCAGTCGAAGTGGGTCAGGTTGATTTCAGAGGGAGAGAAACTGAGCTTCGCTGAGACGGACACAACCGGCCGAGTTCTGAGAGAACCAGTTACATCAGTTAGTCCAAAATTTACATCAATATTTACATGAGGAAAGTTCCTTGTATTCAGAGTCGGGTCACGCAGCTGCTTAAGTGGATTTTCTGAGCTCACTGTGTCAGATTATTAAAATCACCTGCATGTACTTCATGCCTCCATCTTAATACTGCTCCTCACTCGTGTCGATATCACTCAAGAAAAATGCACTTAAGTTCAGATCAGAATCATACAGAACTGAGAAACTCAATTTCAGGACCAATTTCCTGTCCTCACTGTGCACTTGACTCAACACTAAATATAGAGATTTGTGTTTAAAAATATTAAATTATGAGTTTTTCATACTTCAAGAGTACAACAGTCCCTTGTGCTCCAACAGCGATGTCCGTAAGACCATCCTGTCCCATGTCCATCACACCGTCGATCGCCAAGCCGAAATACTGAAGCTTCTCAGAGATGGAACTTGCCACAATTCTCTACACACACACAAACACACACAAAAAACATGCATCACATTCAAAATATACAAAAATTACAAACATGACTTCATATAGTGCACCTCCTGTGTGTCTGTGTTTTATAGTTGTACCTGGCTGTACTGGGGGAGATGTTTGCAGTTGTACCTGGCTGTACTGGGGGAGATGTTTGGAGTATTACCTGACTGTATTGGGACAGAAGTTTAGCGTTGTACCTGTCTGTACTGGGGGCAGATGTTTTATAGTTGTACCTGGCTGTACTGGGGGCAGATGTTTTAGAGTTGTACCTGGCTGTATTGGGGCAGATGTTTAGAGTTGTACCTGTCTGTACTGGGGGCAGATGTTTATAGTTGTACCTGGCTGTATTGGGGCAGATGTTTTATAGTTGTACCTGGCTGTACTGGGGGCAGATGTTTTAGAGTTGTACCTGTCTGTACTGGGGGCAGATGTTTAGAGTTGTACCTGGCTGTACTGGGGGCGGATACCGTGTTCACGGTTGCCGAGGTAAATGTAAATGGCTCCTTTCTGATTGTCTTCCAGTGGAGCTCCAACAGCTAAATCCTGCAGCTGGTCTCCATTCAGATCTGCTACAGCAGCTAGAGTCGTCCCAAACCGACCCTGAGATGATTCAAACACCTCCAACTCCTTCTCCAACTTCAGCTACACACACACACACACACAGAGTTTTAATTAGCTGCGATATCATTATATATACAGTACGCTGAGGCCTCATGGAATTATACTATTTCAGTAACACACAGTAATGTCCTGTAGTGTGTGTGTGTGTGTGTGTGTGTGTATGTGTGTACCTCTTGTGTGAGTCTGTAGATGTATACCCGTCCCTCTCTTGGAGGATGAGGTTTGTAATACAGCGGAGCTCCAACCACGAGGAAGTCAGTGTTGTTGTCTGAGTCCAGGTCTAACACACACACCGATCCTCCGAAATACGAGCCGATCTGCAGAGGCATTATTTAATAAATTATTACATTACAGATGTGTGTGTGCTGTGTTGTGATTTCATTACTACAGTGTACCTGCCATGTAGCTGTGTGAGGTTCATGTGAGGTTACATTAGTTCTGCTGCTGTTGCTGCTGTGTATCTGCCGTGTTTCAGTGCACCTGCTGTGTAGCTGTGATGCAGGTTTCAGGTGTTTTTCAGTTTTGTGTTAATGATGGTGTTTAACATGACCTGGAGCCAGCTGGCCCTTTCACCATATTCACTTTAAATTATATCATATTTGTTCAACAGAAAAATCTGACCTCACTTCCTGTCTACAGTGGTGTTGTTTTACCACAATCTGAAATATCAGATCCAACTCCCAGTTTGTGTTCTCTGTTTAATGTTCAGAGTCCTGACAGTGTGGAGGAAACAAACCACAAACTCCTTCAGAACTGTGTACTTCTTGTTTAGGAGAGTGTTAAACATCCCAGATCTTTTAGTTCCTCAAAAGGATACAGAAACTAAAGGTGAAACAAGTTTAGAAACTAAACTTGGACTAAAGGTGAACAATGTAAACATGCTGAGGCTGTTTCTTACCTGTTCTCCAGAGATATTGCTCATGACTTCCCATGTGTGGTACATCTTCCTAAACAGAGTCACCTGACCCCTGTGATTAGATCTTGGTGCTCCAGAGAACACAAGAGAATCTCTACCTCTCCGTCCAATCACAACAGAGTAACCTGAACACAACACACACACACACACACACACACACACACACACACACACACACGGTTGTGGAAGCTCAGCTGCTGAGGTTCTGTGTTAGACTGCACTAACCACATGTACAGTACATGTCACTAACAGCTGAAAGAAACAGAGACATGTCCTTGTGGAACAAACAGCGTACCATTGTACGAGTCATTATTTAGGTTACTGTCTTCGATTTCCATCTCAGCTTCGGATCCTGTAACTTCATACAGATTTCCCTGCCAATTATTAGATCCAACCGCTCCCAGAATAAGAGTGTCCTGGAATACAGAATAAAGAAAGAGGTGGTTAAGTGTTTGTGTTCAGACAGATTTTAAGATTTTATTTGTATACGCCTGTAACTCATTCCAGATCATTCAGACTCCATATAAAGTATATTGCAATTGTTGCAATACGTACAAAACTCTGCCAACAGGATCCTGACGGGGACCAGGAAATACAATCATATTACTCTGTTCTGGAGTCCTTGCACTGGCTCCCAGTCAGGTTCCGTGTCGATTTTAAGATCATGATGTTGACATACAAGGCATTACATGGCTTGGCTCCTCAGTACTTATCTGCTTTATTAATCCCTTACACCCCAAATTGCAGACTGCGCTCTTCACAGTGTAATCTGTTAACTGTTCCACAAACACACTTAAAATCTACAGGTGACAGGACTTTTTCTGTCTCTGCTTCTTCACTTTGGAACTCTCTTCCTCCTGAACTCAGGGAAGCTCAGACCTTAGGCATTTTTAAAGCTCAACTTAAGACACACTTTTTTAAACTTGCATTTGACTGCTGATGTCTACTTTTATTATTATTATTATTATTATTATTATTATTATTATTATTATTATTGTTATTCTTATTAACTTTTATAATGTTTTATTTTTTTCTGTGTACTGATTATTTTGTGGAAAGCGCTTTGAGAAGCTGCTTTTAAAGGCACTTTATAAAATAAAGTTTATTATTATTATTATATACTCTGTATCACTCGTAGTTAAATCTTGTTTGCATTTGCTGCCTACATTTCTGAGCATCTTTTCCATTGGTGATATCATAGTTTATCATAGTGTATGACCCCTGCACTTTTTTCCAGTGTGATGGTTTCCTCTTGTTGTTTTGTTCGCCTAGTATTGAGTTCTTGACTTAGACTCTGTGCCTGGATTTTTCCTATAAAATTTTTAGATGAAAATCTCTGATTGAACTGCATTCATCTTCAGCTTCTTGGTCCCTAGCCACCAACATGGAGATGGCAGGGCTTGTGTGTTACAGGACACTTGATCAGTACCTGTCCCACAGGAAAGAGAGAAGCTTCAGGATGGGAAAGTCATGTGGAACCAGCTCCATATGCCAGTGTGGCTACTGTCATTTCAGAGGGTTTTTTTTGTGCAAATGGTCAGTACTTACCAACGTAATAAACAAAAGTAAAAAAATTAACTTGTCCCAACACAACTAACTATACTTATGGTCCAAACAAAATACAAAGTCTTACCTAACTCCCTCACTAACCATATAAACAGGAGAAAAGGTAAAGATTTTTAAAAATGGTGCTTAACCCCTACGGCTTCTTTACTTAACTGGAACAAAATAAGGTGAATAAGTAACCGAGTAACATCACAGAAACTGTTAAAACATGGGCATTGGTAGATGAACACTGTTCAGATGTTGCTAAGCAGGTAAGTAAATAACTAAAAAGGGAAAACACACTGATTGTCACACACGAGGAAACCTAATCATATAATCAAAACAAACTTTCACACACACAACTTGATGCCAAACACATCAATCCCACTTAGCCAGTTAACGTGTCTTTTGACAACAAAGAACAACCCGGTTCTCAAAGTAACTTCTCGTCTCTCTCTCTCTCTCTCTCTCTCTCTCTCTCTCTCTCGTGATTCAGCTTTGGTGTCCTTTTTAAAGTTAAAGAGAGAGAGAAAGAGAAAACACACAGAGGGTTTGCTTTGACTCCATTTGACTAACATTCCTACCACTCTGGTGTCCTCTACTCTTCAATATATACATTATACTGTGTATTTAAGAGGTGGCATCAAATAAACTTCTGTGAAATTTACCGAGGCATTTAGTTAGCAAGCTAGCTAACAAAAGTTTGGTTCTGTTTGCCATCGTTAACCGATCATTTACATTTACATTTCCGGCATTTGGCAGACGCCCTTATCTCCTATCAGTAGACTTAGATATGCATTGTCTGGATTGTCAGCTACTTGACAAGGCATACAAGATTATTGATTGAGCTATTAAACAAGCTAAGCCAATTTTGACCTTTGCCTCCAGACACTGTTCTTGAAGATACCTTGGCTGATCCTCAACCCCCTTCCTCTTCAACTCCCGATTCCCATGTTACCTCCTGGTTTGTAGTGGTGTGCAGAGGCTGGAGGAGAATCACCCACTGAGCATGGCCTCGGGTCCAATCATCCAGCTGACCACACTGCTGACGCTGGAGCTGCCGCCACCAAGCAAGTTGGCCATCAGTCAGTGTTCACCTTCTCTCGTTCCTGTCGCTGGCTTTGGCATCCCAGCTCTGGTCTCTGCCTGCCATTCTCCTGCTGTGGCCACCTCCATCTGACCTGCTCCTGTCTTAATTTCTGCAGTGGTCAACTCTCTGACACCTCCTTCTGTGTGCTCTTCATCACCTGCTCATCTAAGACTGATAATACTTGCTACATCAGGTCAGCTCATGAATTCAGGACTGACTACCATCAGCATCACTACCAACTCCAATGTCAGATGCATGAAGCTCTGCTCCAAACAGACAGTGGTTGAGTCGTTTCTTGGTGTTCAGTTGGACGACATTCATTGACATCCCTATGTGAGTGCTGTTCTTATTCATGCTGGAATAAAGGATGTACTGTCTCATGCTGGCTCAGTAATTGTAAAAAAAATCACAACAGAGCCATCCACAGCAATCTCAAGCAGCACAGTTGCCACAAAGACTGACACTTCCAGTTCAGTGCAGATGATCATCTGTTACTGTGTCTGTGTCCTCATCCGGTGAATCCAAAAGGTTTTTAGCTTTCTTTCCCAATATGATTAAAAACATCAGATCTTGCATGTCCCCTCACACTGCTTCTGTAGACCCCCTGCCGCTATCATAGCCCTCCTCTAAACCAGTTAACAACTACCCCATTGCAGAACATCACCAACATGTTAACATGCAACTTTCCGCTTGTCCCACAGATCCTTTCTCTACCTTCTTTAAAAAAAAAAAAGTTGTGGGTGTTCAGGCGTAGTCTTCTCTCAATTATTAAACGAGTTACTAATGATCTTCTATGGGCAGCTGATAAAGGGGAGAATTAAGTTCGAGTGCTTTTAGATCTTACTGCAGCTTTCAATTGGTTGTGTAATTTTAATTATTAGGCTCAGTCACTAGGTTGGAATTTCTGGATCTGTTTGGATTGGTTGTCATCAGACCTGAGCAATAGATCTTTTAAGGTATTGATCAGTAGCTTCTCCTCCTCAGTGTCATCAATCACTTGTTGAATTCCCCAGGGTTCTATGTATTTATGTGTAATTGCTACCATTTGGTAATATAATCCACAGACACAACATCTCAACATCACTTTCATGCTCAGTTCATAACACACATATTTTTGCTTCTTTAAATTGGCTGCCTGTGAGCCACAGAACTGATTTTAAGATTCCTTCAATAACTTACAAAGCATTACACGGCCTTGCCCCTGAATACATTATTGGCCTTTGAACGCCATACTCTCCTGCTAGATCACTCAGGTCCTAGAACTGTTGGCTGTTCCAGAGTCCCATCTGATGGCTAAAGGTGACATTGCAGTAAGGTCCCTAAAACCCTGGAAACTGCCAGAAAACTCAAGATATGATCTGCTGCTTCAGACTCTGCATTTAGAAAGGTGTTCCTGGATGGTTAACAACTCCTGGTTAAAGTTTTGGTTTGGTTATGGTTAACCTTCTGCACCTCAGCTTTGCTTTTTTAGCACTGACTGCTATTCGACTTTAGACTGTCTTAATTCTGTTTAATTCTGTTTGTTTTATCTTTTTCATTAACTTTTCCTGCTTATTCTGTATATTTTATAAATTAAATTTACCTTATTTATTGTTTATTATATTTGGATAGTCATCCTGTGCTTATCTACGCTTTACATACTTCCACATATTTCATGCTCTGTTTCATTAATTTTGTTTGATTTAATGTTGTGCTTAAATAGTTTATCCAGTTTGCCTTTTTGCTCTTTCTGTTGTCCTGTTTACCTTGCTCCACCTTTGGAAAATAAATTGTGAATAAGACATACAAAGTGCTAAACAGATCAACTCTTAGTTCTTCGTCTTATTCTTCTTCTTATTATTATTAGGGCCCAAGCACTGAAATTGCACAGGGCCCTATTGTTTTCCTAAGGATTATTATTGTCCCTAACCCCCCCCCCAAGGTTTCGGGGGCTTTTGGGGACTTTAACATGTACAAACACTCATGAAATTCAGCATACACATCAGAGTTGTTGGCCATTCGGCCCGCGCAAAGGGTAGCACATGGCCATGGTGGCTCTGCAGCCCCACCTTTTACAGGGTAGATAAACCTGGTGCATATATAGTACATACTTGTACATATATGTACAAAACTCTGTAAACACATTGTTCTCATTGACCCGAAAAACTTTACTGCTGACAGTCGTTAGCTCCATTCAACAGGAAGTCGGCCATTTTGGATTTTGTGAAAAGTGCATGGGATGAACTTTTACATACTCCTCCTAGGGGTTTCATGTGACTGTCACCAAGCTTACTCAACATTATGTCAAGACACTGAAGATGTTAAATTGTGAAGGGATTTTTGTTATAAAATTGATGTAAAATTGGATTCTTCATATCTTAAAAATAGTGTTGCCATGGTAACACATCAAATCTTCATCAAAATGATTTTATTTGTATATTTGTGTCTTTTGAGACTCTTAGCATGCTTAAAATTTCATGAATGTCAGTTGTCGGCCATTAGGTGTAGGCAAAAGCTAAGACATGGTTGTGGAGTGGGGGGGCTCTTTAGTGCCCTCTTTTGACTAAAGTGGTGAAGCCAGTTTTACCTACAGTCATCAAACTCAGTACAAATATTGTTCTCATCAAGCCGGACAACTTTCAAAATGACATTCATTAGCTCCGCCCAACAGGCAGTACATCATTTTGGATTTAATGTGTATTTTTTGAAAATTGCAGGCTCTGTATTTTGTTTTGACATGAAAGCTGTTGTAAAGCCAAAGACTTGGACTTAACCTAACACTTCAGTACTAAACAAGTTACTCTACAGCGCTCACTTCACTATGCGTTTTCATACACCCACTGGGTGGTGATGGCACTGTAGTGACTGGGCCCGTCATTGCTGCTTGCAGCTATATTTATTATTATTATTATTATTATTATTATTATTATTATGTTTGACCCTCAGAGTCACCTGCTGCCATTGGCTTTGCTGAAGAGTGGTGAAGTACTTAGGAAAATTGGACTGGGTATAACCTTATTAGGATAGAGGAAGATGGCTTTCATCACAAATTATAGCCACTATGAATACCTCATCATACTATATGGTTTGGCTAATGTACCCTCTGTCTTTCAGTTTTTAATAAATGAGATCTTGAAAGATTGTATAAATTAGTAATTGCCTACATGACATTTCGATCCATTCCCCCACTATTCAAAGTCCTCATCAAAATCATCCTCTTGTGTACTAGATCCTTTACCTACATGTTTCTTCAAACAGATTATTCCAGAAGCAATCAAACCCCTTCTAAAGATAATCAATTCTTCCCTTAGTACTGGCTATGTACCTAAATCACTTAAACTAGCAGTTATCAAACCCCTAATTATGAAACCTGACCTCGGCCCCTGTCAATTGTCCAGCTATAGGCCAATATCAAACCTCCCCTTCACCTCCAAGATATTAGAAAAGGTTGTACACAGCAGCTCTGCTCGTACTTACATAGGAACAACATTCATGGAATGTATCAGTCAGGATTTAGACCTCATCATAGCACAGAGACAGCGTTAGTTAAAGTGGTAAATGACCTTCTACTGGCCTCTGATCAGGGTTATGTCTCCTTGCATGTAGATAATATTACTAGGATAGCCTTCTTTCATCTCAGAAACATTTCTAAGATAAGAAATATATTGTCACTACATGATGCAGAAATACTAGTTCATGCTTTCGTCACCTCTAGACTAGATTACTGTAATGCCTTACTGTCTGGATGTTCCAGTAGGAGCATAAACAAACTCCAGTTAGTCCAGAATGCAGCTGCTAGAGTCCTAACTAGAACCAGAAGATACGACCACATCACCCCGATCTTATCCACACTGCACTGGCTCCCAGTGAAATCTCACATTGATTATAAAATACTATTATTAACCTATAAAGCATTAAATGGTCTCGCATCACAGTATCTAAGAGAACTTTTGGTCTTTTATGATCTGCCACACCTACTTAGATCAAAAGATGCAGGCTATTTGCTGGTACCTGGAATAGTGAAGGCTACAGCAGGGGGAAGAGCTTTCTCTTATAGAGCCCCACAGTTATGGAACAGTCTTCCAGTTAGTGTTCGGGACTCAGACACAGTTTTTATGTCCAGGCTGAAAACATATTTGTTTACTCAAGCTTGTTCTGAAATTTTTTTTAGGTAAAGGAGCAGATCTGGATAGATAGATAGATAGATAGAGAGAGAGAGAGAGAGAGAGAGAGAGAGAGAGAGAGAGAGAGAGAGATCCTGATGCCTTACTTTCGGTTGGAATTCTCATCAATTGAAAAATCACTCACTGCTGCTGAGGATGTCCCACATGGTGCAGACTAAAGATCACTGAGATTACTGAGGACGGTTCCACTTAAACACCATAAAGATGCTTTGGACCTCAGTTCATATGAACAGTTATGCTGTGATAGCTTTAGCACTACAATTACCACAAACAGTTCTGCACTCGAGTCTCCATCAGTGAACAGTGGAGAAGTTCAACACAACAGACTTCCTGTAGAAACTGTAATGAATTTCCTGCTTACACAACTGCACCATTTGAGCGTGTAGTATTAGCACATTTACAGAAGGGGTGTATTTATTTATAATCGCACTATCCGGTGTCACCCAGATGAGGACGGGTTCCCTTTTGAGTCTGGTTCCTCTCAAGGTTTCTTCCTCAGATCTTCTCAGGGAGTTTTTCCTCACCACCGTCACCTCTGTCTGCTCATTAGAGATAAATTCATACATTTAACATCTATATCCTGAATTAATATATTTCTGCTTTGTGACAATATCTATTGTTAAAAATGTTATAGAAATAAAAAATTAATTGAATGGAATTGAATATTTCTGAACATATGAGACATGTCAGAATGGTCTTATAAATTCTCTTATATTAAAAACGCTTTGTAAAGGGTGATAAGTGTATATTTCATGAGCAGAGCATAATATTTCTTGGTTACACATTCAGTCCTGAAGGGGTGACAATATATGACCACAAGGTATAAGCAGGTATAAATTGGCCTATCCCTACTCATTTAAAGGAACTAGTGGTTTTTAGCCTTTGTAAATTTCTACCACCATTTCATTTCATTAGCAAGTTTCATTACTGTTGCTGCACCCCTAACTTCTTTATTAAGTGGTTGGGTGAACATATTGAAGTATACCGAACAAGCATCCCAAGCCCTCGCAAAATTTGAAAGATGCTTAGACAGATGTGGTGTTTGATTAGACAGTGTTTGATTAGACAGATGTGGTGAATGGGGTGTGTTTAGGCAGATGTGGTGAGTGTTTGTTTAGACAGATGTGGTGAGTGTTTGTTTAGACAGATGTGGTGAATGGGGTGTGTTTATACAGATGTGGTGAGTGTTTGTTTAGACAGATGTGGTGAATGGGGTGTGTTTAGGCAGATGTGGTGAGTGTTTGTTTAGACAGATGTGGTGAGTGTTTGTTTAGACAGATGTGGTGAACATTGTTTGTTTAGACAGATGTGGTGAATGGTGTGAGTTCAGACAGATGTTTGTCTGATGTTTGATCAGTACCTTGTCACTGGCAGCACTGAATCCACTCTGAGACAGCTCTTCTCCAAAGGTCCTGCCCTGAGCTCCTGAAGACAAAAACCCATTATTCATTAGTGACATTTACTTTTTTAATTGACATTTTTCACAAAACACTTTCAGTCATGGCACCTTAAACATTTATCATTTATTCATTTTTCCAAAGCATCCTCAGCACCGTAACTGACCTGAAGATACATGAGTGCCAATAGAGACTGACAAATTCCTCCTCTCATTCTCATTCCTCCTCTCATTCCTCCTCTCATTCCTCACCTCATTCCTCCTCTCATTCCTCACCTCATTCCTCCTCTCATTCCTCCTCTCATTCCTCACCTCATTCTCATTCCTCCTCTCATTCCTCCTCTCATTCTCATTCCTCCTCTTATTCTCATTCCTCCTCTCATTCTCATTCCTCACCTCATTCTCATTCCTCCTCTCATTCTCATTCCTCCTCTCATTCTCATTCTTCCTCTCATTCCTCCTCTCATTCTCATTCCTCCTCTCATTCTCATTCCTCCTCTCATTCTCATTCTTCCTCTCATTCCTCCTCTCATTCTCATTCCTCCTCTTATTCTCATTCCTCCTCTCATTCTCATTCCTCCTCTCATTCCTCCTCTCATTCCTCCTCTCATTCTCATTCCTCCTCTCATTCCTCCTCTCATTCTCATTCCTCCTCTCATTCTCATTCTTCCTCTCATTCCTCCTCTCATTCTCATTCCTCCTCTTATTCTCATTCCTCCTCTCATTCTCATTCCTCCTCTCATTCCTCCTCTCATTCCTCCTCTCATTCTCATTCCTCCTCTTATTCTCATTCCTCCTCTCATTCCTCCTCTTATTCTCATTCCTCCTCTCATTCCTCCTCTCATTCTCATTCCTCCTCTCACTCTCATTCCTCCTCTCATTCCTCCTCTCACTCTCATTCCTCCTCTCACTCTTATTCCTCCTCTCATCAGAAAGCACTATGAGAGCTGTTTTCATGTTTTGTTGATGTGTGCATTTGTTTTGATTCTAGTCGCATCTCTGCCTCTGTGCTATCGGTACTGTATGTCCTGATTGTTCTCACCTGTTCTCTGTTCAGCCCTTAATTCATTTGTTTATTTAAACCCTGTTCTTTCTTTTTCTTCACCAAATATTTAAATTAGCACTTTGTTATTAAAAAATCCTTGTCTAGTGTTTTTCTGTACTAATTTATACTGTACTTATACTGTACTAACCTTCCCAACTGGGTTATGGAGTGATGGTACTCTTAGTCCCTGATCAATGAACTAGAATGAGGATGGGTTTTTTGATCGAGATTAAAAGCACTTCTGTAAATCACTCTGCAAAAGGGTGTCTACCAAATGCCATAAATGTAAATGTAAATGTAATGAAAGCTCTGATAGTGGATGTGTATAGATAAATTCTGAGGTGTGTTTCCTGTTTCCTGTTCAGTCTTGTTTGTGTCTCTTGCTCGTGTTTTAGTTTTGATCATGGATTATCCCTGTGTGATGTTACCTGCCTGTTCTCTGGAATATTGATGATGATTATTGGATTTTCCCTATTACAAAACATACTGAGTATATACTCTCTCTCTCTCTCTCTCTCTCTCTCTCTCTCTCACACACACACACACACACACACACACACACTCTCTCTCTCTCTCTCTCTCTCTCTCTCTCTCTCTCTCTCTCACACACACACACACACACACACACACACACACACACAAAACTATTTTAAAGTGTTTTTATTACCCTCGATGCCAGAGATCTTATTTTGCAGTTTATCCAGAAGTCCATTTAGTCCATTGTAGTTTTGAATCATGAAGGTGTTGTTCACTGTCGGCTCTGAGGCGAGTTTCTTCAGATTCTCTAATTGGACACCATTCCCCACCTAATGATCAAAAACAACTTCATTACAGCACTGGATCAGTCAGGAGGAGGAGAGATGATGGACTGATGAATGAGAGCTGAGTGACGGATGATGGAGATGATGGATGGAGATGGATGATGAAGATGATGGAGATGGATGATGGAGATGATGGATGGATGATGGAGATGATGGAGATGGATGATGGAGATGATGGAGATGGATGATGGAGATGATGGATGGATGATGGAGATGATGAAGATGGATGATGGAGATGATGGAGATGGATGATGGAGATGATGGAGATGGATGATGGAGATGGATGATGGAGATGATGGAGATGGATGATGGAGATGATGGATGGATGATGGAGATGATGAAGATGGATGATGGAGATGATGGAGATGGATGATGGAGATGATGGAGATGGATGATGGAGATGATGGATGGATGATGAAGATGATGAAGATGGATGATGGAGATGATGGAGATGGATGATGGAGATGATGGAGATGGATGATGGAGATGATGGATGGATGATGGAGATGATGGAGATGGATGATGGAGATGATGGATGGATGATGGAGATGATGGATGGATGATGGAGATGGATGATGGAGATGATGGATGGATGATGGAGATGATGGAGATGATGGATGGATGATGGAGATGATGGAGATGATGGATGGATGATGGAGATGATGGAGATGATGGATGGATGATGGAGATGATGGAGATGGATGATGGAGATGGATGATGGAGATGATGGAGATGGATGATGGAGATGATGGATGGATGATGAAGATGATGAAGATGGATGATGGAGATGATGGAGATGGATGATGGAGATGATGGAGATGGATGATGGAGATGATGGATGGATGATGGAGATGATGGAGATGGATGATGGAGATGATGGATGGATGATGGAGATGATGGATGGATGATGGAGATGGATGATGGAGATGATGGATGGATGATGGAGATGATGGAGATGATGGATGGATGATGGAGATGATGGAGATGATGGATGGATGATGGAGATGATGGAGATGATGGATGGATGATGGAGATGATGGAGATGGATGATGGAGATGATGGAGATGGATGATGGAGATGATGGATGGATGATGGAGATGATGGAGATGATGGATGGATGATGGAGATGATGAAGATGGATGATGGAGATGATGGATGGATGATGGAGATGATGGATGGATGATGGAGATGATGGATGGATGATGGAGATGGAGATAATGGATGGATGATGGAGATGATGGAGATGATGGAGATGATGGAGATGATGGAGATGATGGATGGATGATGGAGATGATGGAGATGGATGATGGAGATGGATGATGGAGATGATGGAGATGGATGATGGAGATGATGGATGGATGATGGAGATGATGGAGATGGATGATGGAGATGATGGATGGATGATGGAGATGATGAAGATGGATGATGGAGATGATGGATGGATGATGGAGATGATGGATGGATGATGGAGATGGATGATGGAGATGATGGATGGATGATGGAGATGATGGAGATGATGGATGGATGATGGAGATGATGGAGATGATGGAGATGATGGATGGATGATGGAGATGATGGAGATGGATGATGGAGATGATGGAGATGGATGATGGAGATGATGGATGGATGATGGAGATGATGGAGATGGATGATGGAGATGATGGATGGATGATGGAGATGGATGATGGAGATGATGGAGATGATGGATGGATGATGGAGATGATGGAGATGATGGAGATTCAATTCAATTCAATTCAATTTTATTTGTATAGCGCTTTTTACAATAGACATTGTCTCAAAGCAGCTTTACAGAAATATCAACATGGTATACAGATATTAAAGGTGCGAATTTATCCCAACTGAGCAAGCCACTGAGTGGCGACGGTGGCAAGGAAAAACTCCCTAAGATGTTTTAAGAGGAAGAAACCTTGAGAGGAACCCGACTCAGAAGGGAACCCATCCTCATCTGGGTAACAACAGATAGTGTGAAAAAGTTCATTATGGATTTATATGAAGTCTGTATGGCCTTAGGAGCAGCCGTAGTCCCAGCAGTCTGGAATTAAAGAAGATTTGAGCTCCATCCAGAGGCAGAAAGGATCTGGATCTCTAGTATCTCCATAAATTCATGTGGGGCTCGGCGAAAGGAGTGAGGGAGAAAAAAGATTATTATGACTGCGAAGTAGTAGAACAGAATCTAGTCAGGGTAGGCTTGAGTAAACAAATACGTTTTAAGCCTAGACTTAAACACTGAGACTGTGTCTGAGTCCCGAACACTAATAGGAAGACTGTTCCATAACTGTGGGGCTCTATAAGAGAAAGCTCTTCCCCCTGCTGTAGCCTTCACTATTCGAGGTACCGTCAAATAGCCTGCATCTTTTGATCTAAGTAGGCGTGGCGGATTATATAAAACCAAAAGGTCGCTCAGATACTGTGGCGCGAGACCATTTAGTGCTTTATAGGTTAATAAAAGTATTTTATAGTTAATGCGAGATTTTACTGGGAGCCAATGCAGTATTGATAATATCGGTGTGATATGGTCGTACCTTCTAGTTCTAGTTAGGACTCTAGCAGCTGCATTCTGGACTAACTGGAGCTTATTTATATTCCTACTGGAACATCCAGACAGTAAGGCATTACAGTAATCTAGTCTAGAGGTGACGAAAGCATGAACTAGTATTTCCGCATCATGTAGTGACAATATGTTTCTTATTTTAGAAATATTTCTGAGATGAAAGAAGGCTATCCTAGTAATATTATCTACATGAGCATCAAATGATAGGCTGGAGTCAGTAATCACTCCAAGGTCTTTAACTGCTGCACATGATGAAACAGAAAGACCATCCAGAGTAACCATGTGATCAGAAAGATTACTTCTAGCTACACGTGGGCCTAATAAAAGTATTTCTGTTTTATCAGAATTAAGTAGAAGGAAGTTAGTTAACATCCAACGTCTAATGTCCTTTACACAATCCTCAGCTTTACTAAGCTGCTGTCTGTCCTCTGGCTTCGCTGAAACATACAGCTGTGTATCATCCGCATAACAGTGGAAGCTAATTCCATGTTTACGAATAATTTGACCTAGGGGTAGCATATATAAAGTAAAGAGCAGTGGGCCTAAAACAGAACCCTGTGGAACTCCAAAAGTAACCTCAGTACGCATGGAGAATTCACCATTTACATCTACGAACTGATAACGATCAGTCAGATAAGACCTGAGCCAGGAGAGGACTGTTCCCTTAATACCAACAACATTTTCTAATCTATCAAGGAGAATAGTGTGATCTATAGTATCAAAAGCTGCACTAAGGTCGAGTAACACAAGCAGATGATGGATGGATGATGGAGATGATGGATGGATGATGGAGATGATGGAGATGATGGATGGATGATGGAGATGATGGAGATGATGGAGATGATGGATGGATGATGGAGATGATGGAGATGATGGAGATGATGGATGGATGATGGAGATGATGGAGATGGATGATGGAGATGGATGATGGAGATGATGGAGATGGATGATGGAGATGATGGATGGATGATGGAGATGATGGAGATGGATGATGGAGATGATGGATGGATGATGGAGATGATGGATGGATGATGGAGATGATGAAGATGGATGATGGAGATGATGGATGGATGATGGAGATGATGGATGGATGATGGAGATGGATGATGGAGATGATGGATGGATGATGGAGATGATGGAGATGATGGATGGATGATGGAGATGATGGAGATGATGGATGGATGATGGAGATGATGGAGATGGATGATGGAGATGGATGATGGAGATGATGGAGATGGATGATGGAGATGATGGATGGATGATGGAGATGATGGAGATGGATGATGGAGATGATGGATGGATGATGGAGATGATGGAGATGGATGATGGAGATGGATGATGGAGATGATGGATGGATGATAGAGATGATGGAGATGGATGATGGAGATGATGGATGGATGATGGAGATGATGGAGATGGATGATGGAGATGATGGATGGATGATGGAGATGATGGATGGATGATGGAGATGGATGATGGAGATGATGGATGGATGATGGAGATGATGAAGATGGATGATGGAGATGATGGATGGATGATGGAGATGATGGATGGATGATGGAGATGGATGATGGAGATGATGGATGGATGATGGAGATGATGGAGATGATGGATGGATGATGGAGATGATGGAGATGATGGATGGATGATGGAGATGATGGATGGATGATGGAGATGATGGAGATGATGGAGATGGATGATGGAGATGATGGATGGATGATGGAGATGATGGATGGATGATGGAGATGATGGATGGATGGATGGATGGAAGAGTGGTGTGTTTGTGCATTAGTGAACTCACCCCGATAATAAAGCGAGCGATGTTGAGTTCCTCACAGCGCCGTATCTCATTGTGTTCTATATCAGAAGGACTTCCGTCTGTGATGATGACCAGGGCTTTAGTAGCCTCAGGATCCGCACCAGACTCCGCATTATTAAACAGATTCTTACTGGAAAATAAACACACACCAAAACTCCACATCACCATTCTCACTAAATTCTCTACAAACAGAAATTCTGAATAAACTACATTAAGCAGGTCAGGCTGGATTAACTCATTATCCTACACTGTATGTTTACTTTGTGGTGACAGGCCGGCGGCCGGCGCACAAGAAACAAAGATCGTTCCTCCTGCGACTGCGGGAGGAGCGGGTGGCTGGTGAATGGTGCGCCACACGGCAAATTTCCACCATCCAGCAACCCAGGGAAGAGTATAAATGGGCGATCCTCCAAAAGAAGAGAAGCTTCTCAGTGCATGTGCGCTAACCGTTCTTGTGTGTTTTGCAGACAATTCAGACGTGAGCGAAGACTCCGCCCCCTGGCTGCACCCGCGGCGTTGCCTGACAGCAGAACGGGATCCCCGTTACTCGGGAAAACCTCAGCACGACCACGGCAGCCCCGCGGACAACTATGCACTTCACCTCATGCTCCCACTTCTGCACACATGCACACCCACACCCCCTCACGGACTGTTTTGAATAAAGATTTCTCCACGTGTGACACAGAAATGGCCTCCTGTGTGTCTGTGCTCTGTCCACTGCTGGATAAATTCCCTACAACTTATATACAGTGCCCTTCACTAATGGTAAATGATAAATGGTAAATGGCGCACTTATATAGCGCTTTTATCCAAAGCGCTTTACACTGAGTCTCATTCACACACACACACACACACACACACACACACACCAATGGTAGCACAGCTGACATGCAAGGGACTAACTTGCCATCAGGAGCTACTTGGGGTTCAGTGTCTTGCCCAAGGACACTTCGGCATGTGGAGTCATTTGGAGTCATGTGGAGTCATGTGGGCCGGGAATAGAACCTCCAACCCTACGCGTGGACAACCCGCTCTACCACCTGATCCACAGCCGCCCCGTTATATTGGCACCTTTTCTCTTTATTGTTTAACCTTTTGATCATTTGTTCAAAAACAATTCATAAAATATTCTGCTCTCATGGATATCAACCAATTGCAAACAAAAAGTGTCATTCCACTTTATTACACATAACTTTATGTATGGACTTTAATGTTGTGAATTCTTTATATTTCCAGATTTCTTGAGTTAATACTGATGTCTGGTGAAAATTTCATGTGAATAACCTCATTGGAAATATATTTACTGAAAAAAATGTTGACGCGTCCAATACCCCACTGTAGCTCTGGAGATATGACTGTAGGTAAGACGGCACAGAAGGATCTTAATAAGCAATTAAGGCAGCGCGGATACGGTACAAGGAACCGGCAGAGCAGGATCTGTTCACATCTGACACTAAGAAACTGTGGCACTCGATTCGGGACATGACTCACATGATCTCCAAAAGGAAGCCCCCTAGTTGCCAATAAAGGAGCTACGTAGGCAGATGGAGCCTTTTTTAGATCTGTTCCAGTTTGCTTACAGAACAAGTCGTAGTACTAATGATGCCATCTCTACCATTACACATTTGGCACTGAAGCATTAGAAAGTCCTGCTGCATATGTTAGATAGCTTTTTATTTATTTTAGTTCTACTTTAACACTATTCCTTCACATATTCTGCTGGAAAGATTTGTCCAGTTGAAGCTGAATCCCTTTTTGGTTGAATGGTACTACTATTTTTTGTCAAATAGGACTCAAGTTAAATTTAATTCAGTACTCTCAGACATAGCAGTGATTAGCACAGGTGTGCCACGGCCCTGTGTTAGTGTTAGTTCACCCTTCTTGTTCACCGTGTATACAAATGATTGTGTTAGTTCTATACATAATCAGTTTACAGTGAAATTTTCAGATGATACGATTATCGTTAGCCTAATGACAAGGAACTTTACCGTTAACAACTACAAAGCTGGTGTGGACAGGTATGTAGGTTGGTGTGATGATCATCACTTGAAGATTAACACTGTGATAGGAAATTATACTAGATCCTAGAGAAGTTGGGGAGTGGAGTCCTGTCAGTATACATGGCCATGACATCAAACAGGTCTCTTCCTACAAATACTCAGGGCTCTCTATCGACAGTGATCTGAGTCGGCATACACAAGTGACAAGTGTCTGTGCAAGAATCCACCACGTCTACGTTTTCATAAAGACTGAGGGTATTTGGTGTTACTAGTAAGATTATTCTTTTTTATAGAGCTATTATTGAGTCTGTATTACATTACACTTCTTCAGCGTTTCAGGAGACTTGACAAATCACAGATTTTTGTTTTTACTGCATTTTAGAAAAAATCCCAACTTTTATGGAAATGGGGTTAGTAGATATACTCACAGGGCGAAGCGGATGGCTGTGTATGTGTTTGTGAGAGATTTCATGTGTTCTTCTGCATCAAGTTTCTTCTTCGCCGTGCCGGTAACATAATCTTTAAAGGTGAAAATTGTCCTGACTTCTTTAGAAAACTGAACAGCAGCAAACTACACACACACACACACACACACACACACACAAACAGAACTATATCAAGAATATTTAACATACAGTATTATAAACAGTTGTGTTAACTGCTCCTGTTTATAATTTTTATCTCATTTTTTCTTCCATGTATTTGTTCATGTTTTGCTGCCAAAATGTGTTTGATTTGTTGAGAGACATGTATACTGGTCACAAAATAGAACCTGCTGGGCTTCACTCGCTCCCTCTGCAGCTGGATCCTGACTTCCTGACTGAACGATAACTAATGAAGCAGATTGGATGCAGCACTTCCTGCACCATCACCCTGAGCACCAGCGCAGCCTAGGGATGCATGCACAGCCACTTCCTGTTCACACTGATGATGCATGACTGTACTGCAAGACAAAACTCCAAACTGCCTCATCAAATTTGGAGATGATACCACAGCTGTGGGACTCATCAGCAGCAACAATAAGACAGCGTACAGAGTCGAGATGGAGCTGCTAGTGGACTGACATCAGCTCAATAATCTGCCTCTTAATGTTGTCAAGACACAGGAGATGATAGTGGACTTCATGAAGACCAGTGTGCAGCGCTCACCACTGCTCATCCATGGCTGTCCTGTAGAGACGGTGTCGACCTTTAAGTATCTCAGAGTGCACATATCTGATGACCTAACCTGGTCTCACAAGACCATATCTCTGGCCAGAAAAGTCCAGCAGCACCTCCATTTCCTATAAGCTGACTGAGGAGAGCTACAGTCTGCCCCCCATATCCTCACCCCATTTTACAGAGGCATCATAAAGTGTGTTCTCACCAGCTGCATCACTGTCTGTTATGGGAACTGCAGTGCATCAGACTGCAAGATCCTTGTAGTGAATAGTGAAGAACATCATGGGGGTCTCTCTGCCTCCAGCACAGGACATCTATCATAAAAACTGCACCACAAAATCCACCAGAATAGTGTCTGACCCCTCTCATCCCTCCCATAAACTCTTCATCCCTCTGGCAGAAGATACCAAAGTGTCCTGACCACCTGATCCTGGAGCAGCTTCTGTTCCCACAGACTGTCAGGATCCTCAATAATAAACTGTGTCCCACAGGCCTCCCTCAGAATTAACAGACACCTCCCCCATCATCACTAAGCACCTCGCCTCCTTATCTTCTTCTTTTTCATTACTATAGCACATTCATAAATACACGCTCATTAATATCATGCACTGTTCACCTATACCACTAATACCTGTCATACAGGTGCAGCCCTATAGTGAGGGACTTCTGTGCTGCTAGTAACAGTGTTGATAACCTTTACTCATCACACAATGATCCACTCACTGTGCTGCTGATTACTGTACATGTATGTTTATGTACATACTATAGTTCACATTCTTAAAAAAATTCACCTCAATGTGAAGAGTTCACTTTCTATCAAAAAGTCAAAAATAGACAATTTTGTGGAGGATTAGTGGCGTACTGATTACATCTGTTACAGGAAGGACACTAAACATCTCCTGAGGTGATGCATGAGGAGGGATTAACACTTATGCATGTGATTTCACTGTTCACCTCAGGAGATGTTTATTGTCTCTCCTGTTAGAGACGTAATCAACTGAACACCAGCGACACTGAGAGGAGATCTGAAGGAAGAAGAAAATATCAGGATCACAATCAAAAGACTGAAGGGAAAACAGTCCTAGTGTGTGCAGTGTGTGGTGGGGTGTTGTGTAGTGTTGAGTTGTGTTGTGTGGAATTGTGTGGTGCTGCAGTGGGTTGTGTGGTGTGTGTGGTGGGGTGTTGTGTGGTGTGTGTGGTGGGGTGTTGTGTGGTGCTGCAGTGGGTTGTGTGGTGTTGTGTTGTGTGGAATTGTGTGTTCACCTCGATAGATGAGTTTTTGAGTGTTGTCACAATGTCCCATATGAATTTTTTATTCATATCGAACTCGGACATTTGCATGCTGCTGGAGCCGTCGACAAGGAACACCAGATTCACTTTGCTCTTCGTGCACTCTGTGAAGAAACAACACAATAACTAGATATATAGGTATTTATTAGTTGTGTAACAGTGTTCATGTCTCAGGGTTTAACAATGTTTATGTTTCATGGTGTAACAGTTTTAAAGTGCAGAGTTATCACTGATTTACCCTGAGCATGGTGACTGTGAGAGTGAAGAACACTCGTACCTTGGAAAGCGGCAGTGATGTTGGTGACGGTGTTCAGCCTGCTGTTGAACTGGTAACAGATTCCGTTCAGATATGAGTTTCCATCACACTCATGAGTGAAACTCGGACTGCAACTCTACATCACCACCAAAACAACAATTTTACAAATTAATACCCTTCTTTCTACAGGGCTCTTCTTTAAGAGAGACACGAGGGGCGCACTGATTGAACTAAATCCTCTGATGAATCTCCTGTAGAAATTTGAATCTATGAAATAGAGTTTTTGCAGTTCCATAACTGTAGTAATTATAGCAGAACATTCCTGGATAGCAGAGAACTTTGTTTGATCCACAGTTACTCCATTCTGGTTAACAGTATATCCAAGGAATGACATGTAGGTTACATGAGGTTAATGAGGCACTGAACTGATGGCATGATGTAGTATTCAAAGTGGCAATTTTCAAACTCCTCCTTGAAGTTCTGATAAATAGTGTGAAGGTCAAATTTGAAATCTCTTCCAAGACCTTTATATGAGGTGGATGCAATGGTGACACTGGGCACTTTGAGGCAGGTGGCATAACACTGAGATGACCAACAGAGTATCTTCTTATCTGACCAGGAGATATGAGGGTTGTGTCATCAATGGGAGTCCAGGATTAATGGGCTATTCAGCTGTGGTAGGTAACAGGAATGATATTCTCATGAGCAGATGTTGATCCTCTCCATGTCATATGACCTCTGGGGAATGATCAAAAATCCTTTGGAAGAGGTTGATGAAATGATCATATGAGAAAATCTGTTCCACTTGTTGTGATCAGAAGGCCATTGCCCAGGTGAGTGTTTTGTCTATCTAGAAGGTTAATGAATTG
>NC_071280.1:20279356-20291856 GCF_023375685.1 Ictalurus furcatus
CCCTAAAAAATCCCACAATGCACCACAAAAACCAGGGCACATCAGTGCTCACTATTCCCCTTACTGAAAATGACAGCATGTTTTCTGAAGCCTCTCAGCTCGAAAAAAACGGGGGACGAACTCTCAGCCAACTTCTGGCTACAAATGGAAGTGGCCCGTTGTTGTTGTTGTTGTTGTTGTTCTCAACTGTTACTTACTTTAAGGATTTCTAGCTTTATTTGATGTTCTATATACACTTTGTTTGAGTCTAACGACTTTTAAGTGTTTAATGATTTTTTTTTAAACCACTAGCTAGTCTACGATCCTGATTGACGTACCATGACAGACACACCTGTGATTAAGCTAACAAATTTATATGACATGAAACTTAAATATTTTTACATTTTTCATTTCTGGTGACGAGTATGTAGTCATGTCACCAGAAACTGAGTTATCATTGTACTTGTGTAGTGAGCCAGGGCCCTTACCAGTGCTCATGTACAGTATATATATATATATATATATATATATATATATACAGTGAGGGAAAAAAGTATTTGATCCCCTGCTGATTTTGTACGTTTGCCCACTGACAAAGAAATGATCATTCTATAATTTTAATGGTAGTTGTATTTGAACAGTGAGAGACAGAATAACAACAAGAAAATCCAGAAAAACGCATGTCAAAAATTTTATAAATTAATTTGCATTTTAATGAGGGAAAAAAGTATTTGACCCCCTCTCAATCAGAAAGATTTCTGGCTCCCAGGTGTCTTTTATACAGGTAACGAGCTGAGATTAGCAGCACACTCTTAAAGGAGTGCTCCTAATATCAGTTTGTTACCTGTATAAAAGACATCTGTCCACAGAAGCAATCAATCAATCAGATTCCAAACTCTCCTCCATGGCCAAGACCAAAGAGCTCTCCAAGGATGTCAGGGACAAGATTGTAGACCTACACAAGTCTGGAATGGGCTACAAGACCATTGCCAAGCAGCTTGGTGAGAAGGGGACAACAGTTGGTGCGATTATTCGCAAATGGAAGAAACACAAAAGAACTGTCAATCTCCCTCGGCCTGGGGCTCCATGCAAGATCTCACCTCGTGGAGTTGCATTGATCATGAGAACAGTGAGGAATCAGCCCAGAACTACACGGGAGGATCTTGTCAATGATCTCAAGGCAGCTGGGACCATAGTCACCAAGAAAACAATTGGTAACACACTACACCGTGAAGGACTGAAATCCTGCAGCGCGCGCAAGGTCCGCTGCTCAAGAAAACACATATACATCCCTGTCTGAAGTTTGCCAATGAACATCTGAATGATTCTGAGGACAACTGGGTGAAAGTGTTGTGGTCAGATGAGACCAAAATGGAGCTCTTTGGCGTCAACTCAACTCGCCGTGTTTGGAGGAGGAGGAATGCTGCCTATGACCCCTGGAACACCATCCCCACCGTCAAACATGGAGGTGGAAACATTATGCTTTGGGGTTTTTTTTCTGCTAAGGGGACAGGACAACTTCACCGCATCAAAGGGACGATGGACGTGGCCATGTACTGTCAAATCTTGGGTGAAAACCTCCTTCCCTCAGACAGGGCATTGAAAATGGGTCGTGGATGGATATTCCAGCATGACAATGACCCAAAACACACGGCCAAGGCAACAAAGGAGTGGCTCAAGAAGAAGCACATTAAGGTCCTGGAGTGGCGTAGCCAGTCTCCAGACCTTAATCCCATAGAAAATCTGTAGAGAGAGCTGAAGGTTCGAGTTGCCAAACGTCAGACTCGAAACCTTAATGACTTGGAGAAGATCTGCAAAGAGGAGTGGGACAAAATCCCTCCTGAGATGTGTGCAAACCTGGTGGCCAACTACAAGAAACGTCTGACCTCTGTGATTGCCAACAAGGGTTTTTAAACCAAGTACTAAGTCATGTTTTGCAGAGGGGGTCAAATACTTATTTCCCTCATTAAAATGCAAATCAATTTATAACATTTTTGATGTGCGTTTTTCTGGATTTTTTTGTTGTTATTCTGTCTCTCACTGTTCAAATAAATCTACCATTAAAATTATAGACTGATCATTTCTTTGTCAGTGGGTAAACATACAAAATCAGCAGGGGATCAAATACTTTTTTCCCTCACTGTATATATATATATATTCACAACCTAGGGAGCTGATTCAGACACACCCTTATTGTTTTTGGTGCCTAGCCAAGAGGCCCATTGTGCCTCCACTTCCTGTGGAGGCTGAAGACAGCCAAACTCCGCCCCCCTCCCATCCTCACCTACCCTTTGGAGCAAACCAAACTTCCGGCAACAATTTGAAAATATAATAAAAACATGAACCACAAAGTATACAAGAAGCATCCATTTTTTGATTTGTGGTATCAGAAGAGTTTAATATCTTGGGGAGGGTCACTGATACGCACGCTTCAAGAATGAATGAAGTAGCAGCATTCAAACATCTTTTTTTCCAATGTGAAGTGACATCTGCATAGAGATCACGGACATAAGTAAGTGACTAGGTAAGCAAGTAAGTAAGTAAAGTACATTTTATTCCTAGAGCACATTTAAGCACAGCTTACACTGACCAAAGTGCTGTAGGACATCAAATCATATTAATGTTTCCTCACCTCACTTAATTCACACCAAATTCACCATTTCCAAAATTCAGCTCTAGCTTTTGGTCTTCCAGTTATGTTAATAAACAATTATTTTTTGTTGGCACAGAGGTGTCAAAATAATGTAAAGTTCTCCCTAGGGCTGGGGATAGAGAAAATCTATTCTTGCCTTTTACTCATTATTTCAGCTTGGCAAGGTTTGCTTTTTATGGAGTTTTGTGGGCGTCACCAAATGCTAATCACCTGTTCTGTGCACATATTGGTAATTTACATGTTACTGGCATTCATCAACAGACGCACGCGAGTATGAACAAAATTAGTGTTTCCAAAACTTTTGTAAATCTGGCAAAATATTTTAGTGCACTTCAATTTACACACACATTTACAAACAACCTGGCTTAGCAAATTTGGACACTTCTTATGTTATTAGGAGAACTTTAAGTAAGAACAGGAACGAACTTGTCTCTTGAATGAAGAAGAATTAAATATGATTAAAAAACCTGACCTCGACTCCTGGCAATTGTCCAGCAATAGGCCAATATCAAACCTCCCCTTTATCTCCAAGATCTTAGAAAAGGTTGTACACAGCAGCTATGCTCGTACTTACATAACATGTATGTATGAATAACATGTATCAGTCAGGATTTAGACCTCATCATAGCACAGAGACAGCACTGGTTAAAGTGGTAAATGACCTTCTACTGACCTCTGATCAGGGTTGTGTCTCCTTGCTTGTGTTGCTTCACCTTAGTGCAGCTTTTGATACCACCGATAGTCAAGCAACCAGCAGTGGACCCCCTGAGATGGAATGACGTGACTCAGAACTCACCTTCTGTCACTGCCTGTAACTTTGGGGTAACCAGGGACAATCAGCTGTCCTTTTATTCTCACATTGCTAACCTGACACGCACAGGTGAGTTTGGGGGTCGGAGCTAAACTCTGCATATTTGAAGAATCCTGTGATAGATCATGCTTCACTGTTGCCAATATCAAATGTAACATTTTAGACCTCATTGACAAGCATAAGCTATAGTATGTCAGTCATAAACATAATTAATGTAAAATACTGTTCATTTTTATTATTTGTTATGTTTATATTACATCTGTTCATTTCAAGTGCATGAATGAAGTAGGCTTTTCCCAAGATTTCTACTAGCCCTAGTTCTGTAAGCAGTGGAATCGCAAACTCACAAGAATTACAGCATACAGTAGCATGTAGTAACATACAGGAAAATGCTACTATAGCAAACTTATTTCTGTAAAAATTTCAAGTTCGTATCTGGTCCCCCACCAGAGTTATTCAACCCAAAAATGAGGGGATTTTTTTTTTAATGGCAATTTTTCACCCCCACAAAAAAGTTTTTGTTCCAAGGAGCTAGGACCATCCTGAGGTTTCCATAAATAACTGTATAACCTAAATTTGTTGTGTGCCATGACACAAAGATCTCCATCATTGTTAAACCAGTGTAAAATGAAAAAAAAAAAAAATCGTTTTGCAATGTTAATACATAGAGGCAGTCACTCTTACAAAATAATCAGGAAAATTTAAAATTGTCATGCAACCTGCATTGGATCACTTGAGATGGAATGACCCTCCAGCCAAATTTGGCTTACATCATCTTGAGACCTGTCCAAACAACTGTCTACTGCCGTTATAGCCATTCAATGTGCTATTATACAAACACATGAATGATAAATTGAGAAATCTTCAATAAAATAAAATAAACACAATATACAGGGGAGGAAATAAGGATTGGATGCATCAACATTTTGTCCAGTAAATATATTTCCATTGAAGTTATTCACATGAAATTTTCACCAGACTTCAGTATTAACTCAAGAAATCCACAAATATAAAGAATTCACAGCATTAAAGTTCATAAATAAAGTTATGTGCAATAAAGGTGAATGACACGGGAGAAAAGTATTGAACACGCTAAGTGAAATGTATTTAATACTACGTGGAGAAGACTTTGTTTGTAATGAAGCTTCAAGACGCTTCCTGTATGACTGCAACACAGATATATGTTTGATGCAGATACTTGTGGGAAAGTGGGGGAAAAAGGCCCAGACTTATGAGGGAAAAACATCAATATCTTAGATGTTTTTAAATTTAAAGAAGAAACAATGTTCAGGTCAGAGCAGTAGCAATCACCACTACAGGTCAAAGTAGTAACAGACAGCACTACAGGTAACAGCAGCAGCAGCAGCAGCAATGCCTCCCTGCTGCCCATTTGTTCATCCAGACCTTTCCTCCTACAGTCAGAGAATTCCACCACTGTCCGCGGTCAAAACATACACATCATGAGTCAAACTACAGATCACTCTGCTTTCCTTTAGCTGTTTAGCTGAAACAAATGGCTCTGTTTGGAACAAATGTTTACACCCTTCCTGTTTCTCTTTCATGGTTTTTCTTTTAGTTTAGTTTCTCAGATGTCCTTCACTTATCCTGACTGCTGTGTGTAAGACCCCAGACCTTCGAGAACCCCCCCACACACACGAGTATCTAATCAAAAACACCCCAAAAATCCTGGTGGTGTTATTCAACTACATAAATCCTGCAGTGTGTTAGTGTTTTAGAGTGTGTTAGAATATGTTGGTGTGCGTTGGTGTGTGCGAGTGTACTTGTGTGGGTGTCTGTTAGTTTTTTCTTGGCACCTAGCCAAGAAGCTCCAGCACTGCCTCCATTTCCTACAGAGGCTGAAGAGAGCCAAACTCTCCCCTCCTCACAACCTTCTACAGAGGGAAAAAAGAGAGCAGCCTGACCAGATGTTTCAAACTTTTGGTTTGGGAGAAAGATAGATAATCAGAGGATAATTATGTAATGACACTGCAGAAATAACAAAACTCATTAAAAAAAAATATTACTATTTATTTTAATTTAATTAAAAATATAGGGAAGCATACCCATTCAAAACCCATGATATATATTGATATTTTCCTTTAGAAATCGCTGGTATAATTCAGGATTCATTGTTTCATCATGTTGTTGAATTGTTCCAATTCATGGCAAGCCATCCTGGTCCAGATGCAGCAAAACAGGCCCAAACCATGACACTACCACCATCATGTTTCACATATGGGAGAAGGTTCTTATGCTGGAATGCAGTGTTTTCCTTTCTCCAAACATAACGCTTCTCATTTAAACCAAAAAATTTTTTGGTCTCATATATCCATGAAATATTTTTCCATTAGCCTTCTGACTCGTCCACGTGATCTTTAACAAACTGCAGAAGGGCAGCAGTGTTCTTTTTGGAGAGCAGTGGCTTTCTCCTTACAGCACTGCCATACACACCACTGTTGTTCAGTGTTCTCCTGATGGTGGACTCATGAACATTAACATTAGACAATGTGAGAGAGGCCTTCCGTTGATTAGAAGTCACCCTGGGTTCCTCTGTGTCCTTGTGGACTATTACACGTCTCGCTCTTGGACTGATCTTTGTTGGTCTCCACTCAGGGGAGGGGAACGATGGTGTTGAACTTCCTCCATTTGTACACAATCTGTCTGACTGTGGATTGGTGGAGTCCAAACTCTTTACAGATGGTTTTGTGACCTTTTCCAGTCTGATGAGCTTCAACAACTCTTTTTAGGAAGTCCTCAGAAATCTCCTTTGTTCATGCCGTGATACACTTCCACAAACACGTGTTGTGAAGATCAGACTCTGATAGATCCCTGTTCTTTAAATAAAACAGGACGGTCACTCACTCACACCTGATCATCATCCCACTGACTGAAAACACCGGACTCTAATCTCACCTTCAGATTAACTGCTAATCCTAGAGGTGCACATACTTTTACCACTCACGGATATGTAATAATGGATTATTTTCCTCAATAAATTAATGACCAAGTATAATTTTTTTGGGTCCGTCACCCACTCTGGAGGACCATTAAGACTTTATTTATTTTATTTTATTCATGACTTCATCTATGTTATACTTTGTCTTCAAAGGTTAGTATGGGTGAGTTGTGGGTGCAGGCCATGGAGAGGACAGTTGTAAGACAAGACAAAATCGTGGATGTGATTGAGATATGGTGGGGACGTGTGTAACATTTGAAATGTCAGTTGAATTAAATAATATGTATAACATGAACTTTGGATTCTGTGAGTGTTGTATGTGCTTGGTCTATAGAAACGGTGTTGTTGGCTATCATATTCCCTGGTGTATGTAGGTGATCAGTGGTGTCCAAGTAGAGTTAAATTTGATAGTTTTATTTTTGATTGAGGCAGAGAGTTTTCCATTATGATGTAGTTGATTAATAGGTTTTTCCAGAGTGTGATATTAATATTGTTCTTTGATTTCCAATTTGTTAATATGCTTTTCTTGGTGATGTTTAGCGCGGTAAGGAGGACTGTTGTGTTAACTTTCAAAGGGAACTCCACGTTGCGTTTAGGGAGCAAACATATGTGGTACAGATCAGGCTGCTCCGTAAAACATAATAAACGTGAGCATGAGCAACAGTGGTGTACCTTCACAGTGCAAATCAGTCAGGGGACTCGGATCAGGGAGCGACAAGGACAAATAAATCTACCCAATGAGACATTCTCCCTGTGTCTGTGTATTAACTGTATAACAGATCAACATCAACACTACATCTATTACACACTGAATAAACTTTCATTAAAACATTACAGAGAACACTTCAATATCTTACAGCAGTTTGTGTCTGAGGAAAATAGTTCACCAGCGCCGTCTAGTGGCCACTCTTTATATGACCACTCAGAGATTTAAAAGACTTTAGTTTTTAGAAATATTTGTTTTAATACTGCCAGCCTACTAACTAACCCTAACCCCAGCACTAAAAAGCTGACACAGACACATTATAATCTCCTCTCAGGTGCTGGAGTTCCTGATACAGTAACCATTCATCATCTCTGATAGTTCTGGGATTGTAAATATAACCACTGGACATTCACTGTGTCTGAGGAGGGAGTAAATATATACGAGTAATAGATGGGTAAATATGTCTCAGTCAATTCATTAATTGATGCAGTGAATAAAAAATAAGATGATTTTGCTGATAAGCTCTTATAGAAAAAAAAAGTAAATATACTGTAATGATAAATGAATCAGAGTTTCAGATACAGTGTTATACAGTCCCCTCCAAAAGTACTGGAACAGCAAGGCCAATTCTATTGTTTTCACTATACCCTGAAGACTTCAAAATATGAATAAAACAGAATTTCAGCTTTCATTTCCTGATATTTACATCTAGATGTGTTAAAAATGACACCTTTGGTGGCAGACCACCCCATTTGCAAAGTATAGGAACAGTGTAAATGAAAGTAAATAAGACTTAATATTTGGTCCATATGTGTTGTTTGTAATAACTGCATCAATCCTGCGACTCAGTGACATCAAACTGCTGGTTTCTTCTTCTGTGAAGCTTCTCCAGGTTTCTCCTGCAGCTTCTTTCAGTAGTTGTGTGTTTCGGGGGTTTCTCCCTTCAGTCTCCTCTTCAGGAGGTGAGATGCTGATCAGTTGGGTGAAGGTCTGGTGATTGACGTGTCCAGTCTAAAACCTTCCACTTTTCCCCTGATGAAGTCCTGTGTTGAGGTGGAAGTGTGTTTTGGATCGTTGTCTTGCTGCATGATGAAGTTCCTCCTGATTCATTCGGATGTATTTCTCTGTAGAGACAGAATGTTCCTGTACAGTTCTGAATTCATTCTGCTGCTCCATCATGAGTTCATCATCAATAAAGATTAGTGAGAATGTTCCAGAAGCAGTCATGCAAGCCCAAGCCATGACACTACCTCCACCATGTTCCACAGATCAGCTTGTATGTTCTGGATCATGAGCAGATCGTTTCTTTCTCCACACTTTGGTCTTTCCATCACTTTGGTAGAGGTTCATCTTGGTTCCAGAACTTTTGTGGATCATCTCTGTATTATTTTGCGGATTCCAGTCTGGTTTTCTGATTCTTACTGCTGATGAGTGGTTTGCATCTTGTGGTATGGACTCTATATTTCTGCTGTCAAAGTCTTCTTCACATGGTGGTTGTGATACCCTGCCCTGTGGAGGTTGTTGGTAATGTTTGTCATCAACTGTTGTTGTTTTCCTTGGCTGACCTGATCCATATCTGGTTGTTAGTACACCAGTGGTTTCTCCCTGACAACTCAGAGCTCACCTTCTTTCACCGCAAGCAACCTTGGAGTAACCATGGACAATCAACTGTCCTTTTCCTCTCGCATTGTTAATCTGACACACTCACGCCGATTTCTCCATTACAACGTCAGAAAGATTTGTCTATTTCTATCCACACAGGCCACTCAGGTGCTTGTTCAGTCCTTGTCTTTTCGAGACTGGACTACTGCTACTCGCTCCTGGCAGGTCTGCCTCTGATTGCCACTCGACTTCTGCAACTGATCTAGAATGCAGCTGCTCGACTTGTTTTCAACCTTCCTAAGTTCTCCATACCACCACATTGCTCTGCTCCCTCCACTGGCTTCATGTAGCCAATGCATCAGATTTAAAACACTGATACTTGCTTACAAAACCAAAAACGGACCAGCACCCACTTACCTTAACGCACTTATCACACCCTGCACTGCATCACACACTCTCTGATACTCTAGCACAACTCGACAGGTCCCACCACCTCTCACGGTACAAGGAAGACCTGGATCAAGACTCTTCTCTTTCCTGGCACCTGGGTGGTGGAACGAACTTCTCCTAGATGTCGTGGAGTTCTTAAATTATTACTTTATTTAAAAACATTGTTGTGTCATTTGTGTGTTTTATTTTATTATATTACCTCCCTAGCAGAGTTTTTTTTATTCTTAGTCCCTGACCTAGTGAACCAGCATCAAGATATACTTATTGATCAAAACTTCAAAGCACTTCTGTAACTCTGGATAAGGGTGTCTGCTATAACTGTAAATGTTTCTTTCTTTTTCAGGACATTACAAATGGTTGTGCAATGGGTCTGAGGAATTTTCTCTCTTTTCTCATCTTCAGAATGGCTTGCTTTTCTCCCATAGACATCTCTCTGGTCTTCACGTTGTTTTATCCTTTTTAACAACAAATGCAGTTTTCACAGGTGAAGCCTAGGGCTCGAACTAAGAGCAGATATTAATTAATCGGAGCTATTAATTGTTTAAACAATCAAACAGGGCACACCTGGGTAAGAAGAAACACCTGCCAGTCACATGTTCCAATATTTTTGCTCACAGCACTTGGGTAGTCTTCCAGCAAAGGTGCCATGTTCTAAATTGTTTAACACATCTATATGTAAATATCAGGAAATGAAAACTGAAATTCTGATCCATCATCTCATATTCATCTTTTGATCTCAAAACCAAATGTCCTCAGTGTTTAGCAAAAACAAAAGAATTGGTCTTGCTGTTCCAATACTTTCAGAAGGGACTGAAGCTAAGCGAACGAAGTAGAATCATGTTAATTAACAATCAGTAGCTAAATCAGTGAAGACTTTTCACTCCACACTTTCTCCTTTCTCCATATTTCCATTCTCTTTCCCTCCATTTTTTGACACATCATTTCCTCCGGCTTCGATGAGCGGTTTCTCTTCAAATGTGGATGGAGATTCTCCTGTCTTTCCAGCTGTTTCAGCACCGCACACTTCATCTGCTTTTTCAGAGCTGTTCTCACTCCCTTCTTCAAGAGGTTCGGGATGTTTACGCTTAAAGAAACCACACTAAGAGAGAGACAGACAGAGAGGCAGTAGGACACAGAGAGAGTGAGATGGCGTAAGAGAGACAGAGAGAGAGAGAGACAGAGAGTGAGACAGAGAGTGAGATGGAGTAAGAGAGACAGAGAGAGAGAGAGACAGAGAGTGAGACAGAGAGTGAGATGGAGTAAGAGAGACAGAGAGAGAGAGAGACAGAGAGTGAGACAGAGAGTGAGATGGAGTAAGAGAGAGAGAGACAGAGAGTGAGAGAGAGTGAGATGGAGTAAGAGAGACAAAGAGAGAGAGACAGGAGGACACAGGTTAATTTTCAGAGAGAGTTCAGGGTGAATGACCACATGATAGAGATTGAATGATAAATGTTCTGATCTCCACTAGTGAGTGTTTTCAGCCTGTCACACTGTTTACTGTTCATACCACAGTGCTGGTGTGTACTTGTGTGTACTGGTGTGTATTGTTGTGCACTAATGTGTATTGGTGTGTACTGGTGTAAACTGGTGTGTGTACTAGTGTGTACTGGTGTGTAATCATGTGTGCTGGTGTGTATTGGTGTGCGCTCGTGTGTACTTGTGTGTTGGTGTGTACTCGTGTGTAATGGTGTGTACTAGTATGCACTCGTGTGCTGGTGTGTACTCATGTGTAATGGTGTGTACTGGTGTGCGCTCGTGTGTACTCGTGTGTGCTGGTGTGTACTCATGTGTACTCATGTGTATTGGTGTGTACTAGTGTGTACTCATGTGTGCTGGTGTGTACTGGTGTGTACTTGTGAGGCCGAGCGATCGCAGCAGATGCCCAAGTGGAGACAGATAAATATTGAAGAGTAGAGGGCCTAAAACTGAACCCTGAGGAACACCAGTGAGCACAGAGCTAGTGTCAGACCTGTAGCCACCCATAGAAATAAACTGGGAACGGTCAGTAAAATAGGATTTAAACCAGTTTAAAACTGTCCCAGTCACACCAAAAACACTTTCAAGGTCAGTAAGTAAAAGACCATGATCCACAATATCGAACGCAGCTCTAAGATCAAGAAGAATAAGAATGGAAGTAGCTCCAGAATCAGAGGCCATAAACAAGTCATGGGTAACTTTGACCAACGTCAGTTTCAGTGCTGTGAAATTTACGAAAACCTGACTGAAGGGGTTCAAAGAGGTTATTAATTGTAAGATGAGTACAGAGTTGAGAGGCAACAACACGCTCAAGTATTTTTGCCAAAAACGGAAGATTTGAAATGGGATGAAAATTGTTAAAATCATCCACAGCAACATTTTCTTTCTTTGGTACAGGTGTAACAGCAGCAGTCTTTAGTACTGCTGGAACGACCCCAGTCTCCAGTGATTCATTTATAATGCTGAGGATAGCAGGGCACCAAACATCGAAGCACGATTTAAATAGGTTCGTGGGAATTGGATCCAACAGGCAAGTGGTAGATTTCATGCTGGATACCTTCCTTGTGAGAGCCTCGAGATCAAGCAGTGAGAAATGAGTGAAAGAAACACCAGCGAACCCAGATGGACGAAGGAGTGAAGAGGCACAGTCAGGTGTAACAGGAATTTCTTTGCAAACATTATCAATCTTAGAATTAAAAGACTGAAGAAAAGAATCACAGAGCTGCTGAGAAACAGGGAAAGTGGTAACAGCATTAACTTGAAGCAATCTGTTTATGGTTTGGAACAAGTGTCTGGGATTATTTTGATTGATTACAATAGCCTGAGAGTCTCGATAATCACCCAGAAGATCCTTCCACGCTTGATAGTAAACATTCAGTCAGACTTTAGACCTGGAGACCTGGTTTACACCAACATTTGCAGTGCTCACATGGCTGCACCCCGCCCCCACCTCGGCTGCTCAGACCACATCTCTGTTAGGATAATCCCAACATACAGACCACTTCTGAAACGTGCCAAACTGCTTCTGGAACAGGTGAGAACCTGGTCTGAGGGAGCAGGCCATGTCAATGCTGGTGTGTACTGGTGTATGGTGTGTACTGGAGTGTATTGGAGTGTACTGGTGTATGGTGTGTATTGGTGTGTGGTGTGTACTGGAGTGTATTGGTGTGTACTGGTCAGTCCTGGTGTGTGGTGTGTACTGGTGTATGGTGTGTACTGGTGTGTACTGGTGTGTGGTGTGTACTGGAGTGTATTGGTGTGTACTGGTGTATTGGTGTGTACTGGTGTGTACTGGAGTGTATTGGTGTGTACTGGTGTGTACTGGAGTGTATTGGTGTGTACTGGAGTATGGTGTGTACTGGTGTGT
>NC_071280.1:20296856-20331856 GCF_023375685.1 Ictalurus furcatus
TCAGTTAAAGTAGTAAATGACCTTCTACTGACCTCTGATCAGGGTTGTGTCTCGCTGCTTGTGTTACTCGACCTTAGTGCAGCTTTTGATACTATAAATCACACTATTCTCCCTGATAGACTAGAAAATGTTGTTGGCATTAAGGGAACGGTCCTCTCCTGCCTCAGGTCTTATTAGACTGATCGAATGCAGCTGCTAGAGTCCTTACTAGAACCAGAAGATACGACCACATCACCCCGATCTTATCCACACTGCACTGGCTCCTAGTGAAATCTCACACTGATTATAAAACACTATTATTGATCTATAAAGCACTGAACGGTCTCGCACCACAGTACCTGAGAGAACTTTTGGTCTTTTATGATTCACCTCGAATACCTGGAATAGTGAAGGCTACAGCAGGGGGAAGAGCTTTCTCTTACAAGGCCCCACAGTTATGGAACAGTCTTCCAGTTAGTGTTCGGGACTCAGACACAGTCTCGGTGTTTAAGTCCAGGCTGAAAACATTTGTTTACTCTAGTTTTTTGTGAATAGTTTATTCTTAGGTAAAGGGTAAGTGTACATGGAGGTGGTATACCTCTACGTGTAATATTTTGTCTCATTGTTTAATTAGGTTCTCTTTATCTACTTTCATTCAATTTGATGATGTTTATGTCATATTTATGCAGAAATATAAAAAATTCTAAAAGGTTCACAAACTTTCAAGCACCACTATACAGAATTACAAAAAGGGCATTGAGGAGTTCAGTGCCATGAAGAACTATTATAAAATCACCAGGAAGGAAATAAACCATAACTTACAGCTTGTCTCCCAGGTTGTGTGATGTTACAGGATATATGATTCTGTAAGAAAATAAAGTTTATTAGTGTAGTCTAAAGCTAATGATCAGACACACTAGTCTAGTTCATAATGACAGTAGTCAACAATATCCCAACTGTCCTAACTGAGTGGGTGGAGCACTGCTTGTGAATGAAGGGTGGAGTCTTGGAGAAGGAGTGGGTAATTGTATATATATATTAGGGCTCTGTACTGATCAGAAGGTCGGGGATTCCAGCCCCAGCACCAGCAAGCTGCCACTGTTGGTCCCTTAAGCAGAGACCTTAACCCTCTCTGCTCCAGGGGGCGCTGTATCATGTCTGACCCTGCACTCTGACCCCAACCTCCTAACATGCTGGGATATGCGTAAAAGAATTCCACGGTGCTGTGATGTATATGTGACCAGTAAAGGCTTCTTCATATTATATATAAATATATATATATATATATGTTTTGTCTTTTAGAAAGACATTCTGCGCATCGAGAGCAGGTGGTACTGAACTCATACACCCTTAATCACACCCCCTCATCACAATCAGTTTCATTTTTATTCTTCAATATTTATAGATTTCATTATAATCTACACTGCTAGAGCATTAACAGTGGAATTATTCCAGTCAGAAACATCATCATCATCATCATTTCTTATCATTAAAATAAATACACACCTGTGACACGTTGATGGTGGGATTGTGCAGATCATGTAAGTGTACACCAGTCTGAGACGGCATACAGAAGCTTACCGTTACCGGCAGACCTTTTAGCCCCAGATTTCTCACCTTCACACACACACACACACACACACACACACACACACACACACACACACAGGAGATTGAAAATGATAACAGAATCAAAAACAAACATCTGAAGAATATAGGTTAGTTATAACAGAGCATGCCACAGTCAGGGAGTGCTGCAGTTGTTTTCAGACTGCTATGGAGTTTGTAGAACATAGATGAGCTCGCTGTGCAACATGAACAGAAGGAGCATGTAGGATTGAAAAAGGCCACAAGATTATGGGATGCTCAGCCATGGACGCTTTTGGAGGTGTTCAATTTATCATTTATAATCAACCTGAGAGTGCACGGGAGGGTGTTACGCAATCAGGAACTGGGTGTGTCTTCTGCCTAATTTCAATATTTGAATATTCATTAGCTGTGTATTCCTCAATGATTGGCTATTTGGTAACCCACCAACAGAAGGAAGTAAAAAAGCCTTTTTAATGGGCCATCATCACGTTATTTTTCACTTCCTCCTGGTATATGTGATGTGAGCAATCCTGGGGTATCATTCCCTTACATGTCCCGGATAACCTGTGTGTGTGTGTGTGTGTGTGTGTGTGTGTGTGTGTGTGTGTGTGTGTATGCGAGTGTGTGTGTGTGTGTGTGGGTATGTATGTATAAACTCACCTTATACACAAAACTTATAGTTTTTGGGCCTTTATCTTTCAGAGAGAAATTCAGATACGTTACAGAAAGCTCAGGAACACTGAAAGAGAGAGAGAGAGAGAGAGAGAGAGAGAGAGAGAGAGAAATCCATGTACTCAGGTGTGGAGAAAAATTGGCAATAAAAGAACAGATTTCTTCCTCCAAAGACGTGGAGTTAGACAGAACTGCAGTTTGAGTCCAACCCTGTTCAACATATACATCAGTGAGTTACCAGTGTTACTGGAACAATCCTCAACACCTGGCCTCACTTTATATAAACACCTGGACTCACTTTAAAGAAACACCTGGACTCACTTTAAATAAACACCTGGCCTCACTTTAAATAAACACCTGGCCTCACTTTAAATAAACACCTGGACTCACTTTAAAGAAAAACCTGGACTCACTTTAAAAAAACACCTGGCCTCACTTTAAATAAACACCTGGCTTCACTTTGAATAAACACCTGGACTCACTTTATATAAACACCTGGACTCACTTTAAATAAACACCTGGACTCACTTTATATAAACACCTGGACTCACTTTATATAAACACCTGGACTCACTTTAAATAAACACCTGGCCTCACTTTATATAAACACCTGGACTCACTTTATATAAACACCTGGCCTCACTTTAAATAAACACCTGGACTCACTTTATATAAACACCCGGACTCACTTTAAATAAACACCTGGCCTCACTTTAAATAAACACCTGGCCTCACTTTATATAAACACCTGGACTCACTTTATATAAACACCTGGACTCACTTTAAATAAACACCTGGACTCACTTTATATAAACACCTGGACTCACTTTATATAAACACCTGGACTCACTTTAAATAAACACCTGGCCTCACTTTATATAAACACCTGGACTCACTTTATATAAACACCTGGCCTCACTTTAAATAAACACCTGGACTCACTTTATATAAACACCCGGACTCACTTTAAATAAACACCTGGCCTCACTTTAAATAAACACCTGGCCTCACTTTATATAAACACCCGGCCTCACTTTAAATAAACACCCGGCCTCACTTTAAATAAACACCTGGACTCACTTTATATAAACACCTGGCCTCACTTTAAATAAACACCTGGCCTCACTTTATATAAACACCTGGACTCACTTTAAATAAACACCTGGACTCACTTTATATAAACACCTGGACTCACTTTAAATGAACACCTGGACTCACTTTAAATAAACACCTGGCCTCACTTTATATAAACACCTGGCCTCACTTTAAATAAACACCTGGCCTCACTTTATATAAACACCTGGCCTCACTTTATATAAACACCTGGCCTCACTTTATATAAACACCTGGCCTCTAAATGCTAAGTGCGTGACAGTATTATTATTACTATTATTATTATTATTATTATTATTATTATTATTATGCCTATAGCTCTTTATGGATGTGAAGTGTGGGGCTCGGTCAGGACGACTTCTCTAGATGGGACAAACACCCCACAGAGTCCCTGCATACAGAATTCTGTCCAAATGTTCTGAGAGCGCAGAGAAGAACTCCAACTAACACATGCAGAGCTGAATTAGGCAGATATCCTTATTTCTAAATATTCAAAAACCATCTCTTCCATTCTGAACTCATCTTAAATCAAGCTCCTCTAATACACTTCAAAACGAAGCTCTTAAAACCCGAGAGCCCTGAAACCCGTCCCTTCTGTCAGCTGTCTCTGAACCTCACAAACCCACCATCATCTAACACTCAGTTTCAGACCAGCTCCACTAAACTAAACCAGATTAAACTAAACCAGATTAAACGAAACCAGATTAAACTAAACCAGATCATAAAAAGTAGTAAACATGTACATCTGGACCACTGGGAAAGTGAATATATTGATATTCTGGCAATATTATACATAAACAATCATGCAAATAAAGTACGTTGAAATTGGAAAAATTGGATATTGGAGAGAGGAGAGAGAGAGAGAAGTGTGTGTGTGTGTGTGTGTGTGTGTAGAGATTACTCACGGGCTGATGGCCACATCTACACTGAACTGAACAGGCAGAGTCTTCGTCACTGTGGTGGTACTTGTATTTCCATTATTATCACTGTAAACACACAACCAACAGCTCAATACACTCTCACACTGAGATCTGTGTGTGTGTGTGTGTGTGTGTGTGTGTGTGTGTGTGTGTTTACCTGCTGGCCACAAGTGTCATCTGCATGTTGTCATTCCAGCTGTAAAAGCGAGAGATGCGGAACACACCCTCAAACACGGCCTACAACACACACATTATAATGTCTTATAGTATTCTGTGAGTGGTTCTGTGGATTCCAGGTTCTCTCTCTCTCTCTCTCTCTCTCTCTCTCTCTCTCTCACACACACACACACACACACACACACACACACACAAACACAAACACACTCCTCTGTAGGTTCAACAGTCTCAGACTGTGTTGTGTTCTACTGAGTTAGTGTGTAGTGTGTACTGTAGTGTGTGTGTTCTGCTGAGTTAGTGTGTAGTGTGTACTGTAGTGTGTGTGTTCTGCTGAGTTAGTGTGTAGTGTGTACTGTAGTGTGTGTGTTCTGCTGAGTTAGTGTGTAGTGTGTACTGTAGTGTGTGTGTTCTGCTGAGTTAGTGTGTAGTGTGTACTGTAGTGTGTGTGTTCTGCTGAGTTAGTGTGTAGTGTTTACTGTAGTGTGTGTGTGTTCTGCTGAGTTAGTGTGTAGTGTGTACTGTAGTGTGTGTGTTCTGCTGAGTTAGTGTGTAGTGTGTACTGTAGTGTGTGTGTTCTGCTGAGTTAGTGTGTAGTGTGTACTGTAGTGTGTGTGTTCTGCTGAGTTAGTGTGTAGTGTGTACTGTGGTGTGTGTGTTCTGCTGAGTTAGTGTGTAGTGTGTACTGTAGTGTGTGTGTTCTGCTGAGTTAGTGTGTAGTGTGTACATTAGTGTGTGTGTTCTGCTGAGTGAGTGTGTAGTGTGTACATTAGTGTGTGTGTTCTGCTGAGTTAGTGTGTAGTGTGTACTGTAGTGTGTGTGTTCTGCTGAGTTAGTGTGTAGTGTGTACTGTGGTGTGTGTGTTCCGCTGAGTTAGTGTGTAGTGTGTACTGTAGTGTGTGTGTTCTGCTGAGTTAGTGTGTAGTGTGTACATTAGTGTGTGTGTTCTGCTGAGTTAGTGTGTAGTGTGTACTGTAGTGTGTGTGTTCTGCTGAGTTAGTGTGTAGTGTGTACTGTAGTGTGTGTTGCTCTTACATGTGTGCCTCTGCGATAAACCGGTAAACTGATACTGCAGGTGGTTTTATTCAGCGCTTCGTCATCACGATCTCCACAACTGCTCAGAGTCCTTCTGTTTGCCTGGACCAATCACAATCAGAGTCAGAGTCACAATCAGAGTCACAATCAGAGTCAGAGTCACAATCAGAGTCACAATCAGAGTCAGAGTCACAATCAGAGTCACAATCAGAGTCAGAGTCACAATCATAATCAGAGTCACAATCACAATCAGAGTCAGAATCACAATCAAAATCACAATCAGAATCAGAGTCACAATCACAAACAGAATCACAATCAGAGTCAGAGTCACAATCAGAGTCACAATCACAATCAGAGTCAGATTCACAATCAGAGTCAGAGTCACAATCAGAGTCACAATCACAATCAGAGTCAGAGTCACAATCAGAGTCAGAGTCACAATCAGAGTCACAATCACAATCAGAGTCAGAGTCACAATCAGAATCACAATCATAATCAGAGTCACAATGACAATCAGTCACAATCAGAATCACAATCAAAATCACAATCAGAATCAGTCACAATCACAAACAAAATCACAATCATAATCAGAGTCACAATCACAATCATAATCAGAGTCACAATGACAGAGTCACAATCAGAGTCAGAGTCACAATCAGAATCACAATCAAAATCACAATCATAATCAGAGTCACAATCACAATCAGAGTCAGAGTCACAATCAGAGTCACAATCACAATCAGAGACACAATCACAATCAGAGTCACAATCACAATCAGAGTCAGTCACAATCATAATCAGAGTCCGAATCACAATCAGAATCACAATCAGAGTCAGAATCACAGTCACAATCAGAGTCACAATCAGAGTCAGAGTCACAATCAGAGTCACAATCACAATCAGAGTCAGAGTCACAATCAGAGTCACAATCAGAGTCAGAGTCACAATCAGAGTCACAATCAGAGTCAGAGTCACAATCATAATCAGAGTCACAATCACAATCAGAGTCACAATCACAATCAGAGTCAGAGTCACAATCACAATCATAATCAGAGTCGCAATGACAATCAGAGTCACAATCAGAATCACAATCAAAATCACAATCAGAAACAGAGTCACAATCACAATCAGAGTCAGAGTCACAATCACAAACAGAATCACAATCAGAGTCACAATCAGAGTCATAGTCACAATCAGAATCAGAGTCACAATCACAGTCATAGTCACAATCAGAGTCAGAGTCACAATCAGAGTCACAATCAGAATAAGAGTCACAATCAGAGTCAGAGTCACAATCACAATCAGAGTCACAATCAGAATGAGAGTCGGAGTCACAATCACAATAAGAGTCATAGTCACAATCACAGTCAAAGTCACAATCCGAGTCAGAGTCACAATCAGAATCAGAGTCACAATCAGAGTCAGTGTCACAATCAGAGTCATAGTCACAATCCGAGTCAGAGTCACAATCAGAGTCATAATCAGAATCAGAGTCATAATCACAATCAGAGTCAGAAACACAATCAGAGTCAGAAACACAATCAGAGTAACAATCACAATCAGAGTCACAACCAGAGTCAGAGTCAAAATCAGTCAGAGTCACAATCAGAGTCAGTGTCACAGTCAGAGTCAAAATCAGAGTCAAAGTCACAATCAGAGTCAGTGTCACAGTCACAATCACAATCAGAGTCAGAGTCACAATCAGAGTCACAGAGTCACAATCACTATCAGAGTCACAATCAGAGTCACAATCAGAGTCATAGTCACGATCCGAGTCATAGTCACAATCCGAGTCACAATCACAATCAGAGTCACAATCAGAGTCAGAATCACAATCCGAGTCAGAGTCACAATCAGAATCACAATCAAAATCACAATCAGAGTCACAATCACAATCACAGTCAGAGTCACAATCCGAGTCACAATCACAATCAGAGACACAATCACAATCAGAGTCACAATCAGAGTCACAATCACAACCAGAGTCACAATCACAATTATAATCAGAGTCAGAATCACAATCAGAATCACAATCAGAATCAGAGTCCGAATCACAATCAGAGTCAGAATCACAATCACAATCAGAGTCAAAATCAGAATGAGAGTCGGAGTCACAATCACAATCAGAGTCACAATCAGAGTCAGTGTCACAATCAGAGTCACAATCACAATCACAGTCATAGTCACAATCCGAGTCAGAGTCACAATCAGAGTCACAATCAGAGTCAGTGTCACAATCAGAGTCAGAGTCACAATCAGAATCAGAATCAAAGTCACAATCAGAGTCACAATTACAATCAGAGACACAATCACAATCAGAGTCACAATCAGAGTCAGAGTCACAATCATAATCAGAGTCAGAGTCAGAGTCAAAATCAGAGTCAGAGTCACTATCAGAGTCACAATCAGAGTCATAGTCACAATCCAAGTCAGAGTCACAATCAGAGTCACAATCAGAATCAGTCACAGAGTCAATGTCACAATCAGAGTCATAGTCACAATCAGAGACACAATCACAATCAGAGTCACAATCACAACCAGAGTCACAATCACAATTATAATCAGAGTCAGAATCACAATCAGAATCACAATCAGAATCCGAATCACAATCAGAGTCAGAATCACAATCACAATCAGAGTCAAAATCAGAATGAGAGTCGGAGTCACAATCACAATCAGAGTCACAATCAGAGTCAGTGTCACAATCAGAGTCACAATCACAATCACAGTCATAGTCACAATCCGAGTCAGAGTCACAATCAGAGTCACAATCAGAGTCAGTGTCACAATCAGAGTCAGAGTCACAATCAGAATCAGAATCAAAGTCACAATCAGAGTCACAATTACAATCAGAGACACAATCACAATCAGAGTCACAATCACAATCAGAGTCACAATCAGAGTCAGAGTCACAATCATAATCAGAGTCAGAGTCAGAATCAGAGTCAGAGTCACTATCAGAGTCACAATCAGAGTCACAATCAGAGTCATAGTCACAATCCGAGTCAGAGTCACAATCAGAGTCATAATCAGAATCAGAGTCACAATCAGAGTCAGAAACACAAGCAGAGTCAGAAACACAATCAGAGTATCAATCACAATCAGAGTCACAATCAGAGTCAGAGTCACAATCAGAGTCAGTGTCACAGTCACAATCACAATCAGAGTCACAATCAGAGTCACTGTCACAGAGTCACAATCACAGAGTCACAATCAGAGTCACAATCAGAGTCATAGTCACGATCCGAGTCAGAGTCACAATCAGAATCAGAGTCACAATCAGAGACACACTCAGAATGAGAGTCAGAGTCACACTCAGAGTCATAGTCACAATCCGAGTCACAATCAGAGTCACAATCAGAGTCATAGTCACAATCCGAGTCAGAGTCACAATCAGAGTCATAATCAGAATCAGAGTCACAATCAGAGTCAGAAACACAAGCAGAGTCAGAAACACAATCAGAGTATCAATCACAATCAGAGTCACAATCAGAGTCAGTCAGAATCACAATCAGAGTCAGTGTCACAATCAGAATCAGTCAGCATCTCAATCAGAGCCAGAGTCTTAGAGTCTCAGTCACAATCATAGTCAAAATCAGAGTCAAAATCAGAGTCAGAATCACAGTCACAATCACAATCAGTCACAGTCACAATCAGAGTCACAATCTGAATCAGAGTCACAGAGTCAGAGTCACAATCAGAGTCACAATCAGAGTCAAAATCAGAGTCATAATCAGAGTCACAATCAGAGTCAAAGTCACAGAGTCACAATCTGAGTCAGAGTCACAATCAGAGTCACAATCAGAGTCACAATCACAATCAGAGTCACAATCTGAATCAGAGCCACAGAGTCGGAGTCACAATCAGAGTCAGAGTCACAATCAGAGTCAGAGTCACAATCAGAGTCACAATCACAATCAGAGTTAGAGTCCCAATCATAGTCACAATCACGATCAGAGTCAAAATCAGAGTCACAATCACAATCAGAGTCAGCATCACAATCAGAGTCACAACCACAATCAGAGTCCCAATCAGAGTTACAATCACAATCAGAGTCACAATCACAATTAGAATCATAATCACAATCAGAGTCACAATCAGAGCCAGAGTCAGAGTCAAAATCAGTCACAATCACAATCAGAGTCACAATCAGAGTCAGAGTCACAATCAGAGCCACAATCAGAGTCACAATCTGAATCAGAGTTACAATCAGAGTCACAATCAGAGTCACAATCAGAGTCACAACCACAATCAGAGTCACAACCACAATCAGAGTCACAATCAGAGTCAGAGTCCCAATCAGAGTTACAATCACAATCAGAGTCACAATCACAATTAGTATCATAATCACAATCAGTCACAATCAGAGTCAGAGTCACAATCAGAGTCACAATCACAATCAGTGTCACAATCCAAATCAGAGTTACAATCAGAGTCACAATCACAATCAGAGTCACAATCAGAGTCACAATCACGATCAGAGTTAGAGTCCCAATCAGTCACAATCACAGTCCCAACCAGAGTCAGAGTCACAATCAGAGTCACAATCTGAATCAGAATTAGGTAATTTTATGAGTTTGATCAATAGAGTGATAAATAAAGTGGGTAAACGAGTGCTGTACCTCAATGGTCTTGAACATTGAGAGTGATAATCCAGGAGGGTAGAGCAGAACCACGCTGGTGTTGAACGAGTCATCTCCTTTATTCAGTAGAGTCACATGGATGATAAAAGACGCCTGGTCCACCACCAGCAATGTATTGTTCCTAAATACACACACACACACACACACACACACACACACACACACACACAGTTACACCTGATATAAGCTTGCAGTGCATCATGGAGAATGTACACACTTCCATACACTCTGGGAGTAACACTATACAAACACATAACCACCAAGAAATGACTAGAACAGACTGTGTGTGTGACAGCATTTGGGACCGAACTTTAAAATGGCAGACGTTTTAATTCCAACACAGAAATTACATTTAGCAGAAATACAGAAATGCAGAAATGTGAAGATTTGGATTCTTACAGGAAGTTAAAGTCCAGCTGCAGGTCTGATACACAGCTCGTGTTTTTGCAGTTAATCTGAAAGGGAACCTGTAAACACACACACACACACACACACACACACACACACATTCACAACAGAAATCTATGTTAATTATTACATTTCAATAAAGATCAGTTCAAATTTGATTTTCATTTAAAAAATATTACTGCTATGGAAACGTATTGGTGTTTGTCATAAACTCTCCCACTGTAACCTCCTAACTACATAGATAAATATATTACCTCAGCCAATCAGCTCACAGATAGACTATGATTCAGCCAATCAGCTCACAGATAGACTCTAATTAAGCCAATCAGCTCACAGCGTGACAGTGGTGTGACTCACCTCTACTTGAGCCGTGGTCTTGCAGTCGATGTTCAGTATGGAGTTGGAGCTCTTGCGCTGATGATCAGACTGGTGGAAGTGGAGTCGGAATAACACCGGAGACACGGTGTCCTTCACACAGCTCTGAAACACAGAGACACAGGGAAAAGATTACTTTCCTAACAGCTTCATCATGATTATTTATAATTCACTTCAATGTTTAAATCAACTTATGAGGAATTTGTTTTTCTCACATTATAACAGGCAACAAATAAAAACTGTAGAGATTTAAAATGTTCCTAAACTAGTTATGACCCTCAGTGTCTGGCTTTACGTTCAGCCTTTCATTGTGGAAATTATTTTAACTGTAATTCCCTTTTTTAATAAACACAACATTTATTAAGAGATAGCCATGCATTAGCGGTGCTCCCAACTAATCAGTCTCTCACGTACAGCACTAATGCACAAATAGACAAAACCTGACCTCAGAAGACTCGAAGCAAGTGAAGTACACAATTACCATCAACATTTCAACAAAGACTCTGGAATCCATCAAAACCCACTCAGCCCTATGTCAACTGCTGCATGCCTACACTGCCACATCGTCACATGACCAACAACAAACAAGGTGTTCACTGCTTCCTGCAGTTCTTCTTACCAAAGTTCACACTGGCCAATATCGGATTGAAACCAGTTTCAGAAAAGCATGTGAAACAATCTTTTGGCCAGGAAACTCAGTCTCACAAAAAGAGACACTCGTTCCACACGGAAATCCCTCACATCCCATGGTCCAAAAGTGGGAATGGACGTATTCACCATCATTAACGCTACACACTTCATTATGGTAGATTACTATTTCATATATAGTATGAAGCATGAAGCATCGCTATGATACTCAACCATGTGACATGTCAGACATCATCCAAGACCAAACAGTAAGAGTCTTTCTACACCCTAACGACCCTGCCAGCACTCGGCATCTGTACTGACCCGTTCAGTGACAGGTCCTAGTGAAGGGGAAGAAATACAGTCAAAACAGAAGAGACCTCCGGCCTGTCTCAGAGTGCCTCAAGGCCATCTAAAAGATCCAGACCAAGTCATTCTGTACCATGAGGACTGGGATACAGAAGTGTCCCAGACACCCCCAAGGACACAGAACAGCAGCCTGTGGCTGAAGAGCCGATCCAGCAACACACCATAAACACTCCAAAATGCACAAGAGTCAGATCCAACATTCAAAGACTTCCACACTAATGATTAAGTAACCTACTGAAAAAACAGCAGAACTTTGAAAAGTACAATATTCAGGGTGAGTGTACATGTTAAGTGTTATATGTATAACTGAATGGTCTATTTTCAATAATTATGCAAAGGGAAATGTTAAGAGACATCCACCCACCGAGTCAGTCTCATCTACAGCACTACAATAGTCATGAATTAGAATGCTTACGTTTTATTCCATTTTCATATTTAATAAAGTATACAACTCTGGACTACTGCATCTGGCTGAACATCAAAACAGCACTTTTATTATTTACACATCAGGAAAAAGACTAGTTTTTACTTTAATGTAGTTTCTTACATGTAAATTCTTTTATAACAGCGAGAAACATCAAGAAAATACGAAATAGATACGTTTCTCTAACTAGCTAACAGCAGTACACGTGAACACAGATGTATAATTATGACTTCAGATGATGGTGTGACAGAGTGACAGGAAGACATCGTATTCCATCAGCACAATTTAATCCCAGTCCTCTGTGTTATAAAGAGATGGAACATACGTGCATAAAGACTGTGTGGTTGTAACAGGAAAACTCAGAGTCCAGCAGCACAGACGTCACCAGACTCCTGGACGTCTTATCTTCTGCACTGAAACACGCCCGACTGTCCTGTCTCACAACGTCAGCTTTGAGCTCCAACGTCACGTTCAGACCACTCTTCACTGCCCCTGAGAGGAAGAGAGGGTAGCTACAGTCACAGTCTGTTGTGTTTGTCTCTGTGCTTGTGCTTGTTACCTGAGAATAAGTAAATATTTCGAGCTGTAATTAGATACACATACAAATACAGCTAATGGCATTGTGTTACGCCCCTAGTGTATACTGTGTGTAGATGCTGTGTGTGTTCTATGTGTTTACTGTGTGTATATGCTGTGTGTTTCTTATGTGTATCTGAGTGTTGTGTGTATCTGAGTGTTTGTTGTGTGTACCTGAGTGTATCTGAGTGTTTGTTGTGTGTACCTGAGTGTATCTGAGTGTTTGTTGTGTGTGTCTGAGTGTTTGTTGTGTGTATCTGAGTGTTTGTTGTGTGTACCTGAGTGTATCTGAGTGTTTGTTGTGTGTGTCTGAGTGTTTGTTGTGTGTATCTGAGTGTTTGTTGGGTATATGCTGAGTGTTTGTGGTGTGTGTCTGAGTGTTTGTTGTGTGTATCTGAGTGTTTGTTGTGTGTATCTGAGTGTTTGTTGTGTGTATCTGAGTGTTTGTTGTGTGTATCTGTGTGTTTGTTGGGTATATGCTGAGTGTTTGTTGTGTGTATCTGAGTGTGTGTTGTGTGTATCTGAGTGTGTGTTGTGTGTATCTGAGTGTGTGTTGTGTGTATCTGAGTGTTTGTTGTGTGTATCTGAGTGTTTGTTGTGTGTATCTGAGTGTTTGTTGTGTGTATCTGAGTGTTTGTGGTGTGTATCTGAGTGTTTGTGGTGTGTACCTGAGTGTTTGTGGTGTGTATCTGAGTGTTTGTGGTGTGTACCTGAGTGTTTGTTGGGTATATGCTGAGTGTTTGTGGTGTGTATCTGAGTGTTTGTTGTGTGTATCTGAGTGTTTGTGGTGTGTATCTGAGTGTTTGTGGTGTGTACCTGAGTGTTTGTGGTGTGTATCTGAGTGTTTGTGGTGTGTATCTGAGTGTTTGTTGTGTGTACCTGTGCTCTGAGTTAGCATGTGTACCTGTGTTGCAGGTGATCATACCTTTGCTGTTGGTGTTCTCTGCCATACTGAAGCAGGTGCTGAGAGTAATGATGGGAAATAAATTTTCTGAGTTGCCGAGGCAGTCGAAGTGGGTCAGGTTGATTTCAGAGGGAGAGAAACTGAGCTTCGCTGAGACGGACACAACCGGCCGAGTTCTGAGAGAACCAGGTACATCAGTTAGTCCAAAATTTACATCAATATTTACCTGAGGAAAGTTCCTTGTATTCAGAGTCGGGTCACGCAGCTGCTTAAGTGGATTTTCTGAGCTCACTGTGTCAGATTATTAAAATCACCTGCATGTACTTCATGCCTCCATCTTAATACTGCTCCTCACTCATGTCGATATCACTCAAGAAAAATGCACTTAAGTTCAGATCAGAATCATACAGAACTGAGACACTCCGCCCCCCACGTTGTTATGGCAACGCTAGACTACACTTCCCAGAAAACAGCACGGGTTACGAACATGGCCACCGAGAGCTACAACAGCCAGACTTTCTCACGCTCACACTCACCTGATTACTGATTCCACACACACCTGGACTCAATGACCTTCACAGCAACCTCACAGTAAATAAGGCATCCAGTTCACTCTCATTGCTAGGAATACGCTCTGTGTCTCTCCTACCAGTCTATTCCAAACCGTTGGTCCATGGTTTGTTTACTCTGTCTGCACATCGCCTGACCCTTGCCTGTTCACTGACCACGGGTTTTGGATTACTTCTTTGTACTGTTTGCCTGGATCATTAAAGTCTATGATTACCTGCACTTGACTCAACTCTAAATATAGAGCTGTGTGTTTAAAAATATTCAATTATGAGTTTTTCATACTTCAAGAGTACAACGGTCCCTTGTGCTCCAACAGCAATGTCCATCAGACCATCCTGTCCCATGTCCATCACACCGTCGATCGCCAAGCCGAAATGTTGAAGCTCCTTAGAGATGGAACTTGCCACAATCCTCTATACACACACACACACACACACACACACACACAAATATGCTCTTTATGACTGTATGTACTGCATCCTGTGTGTCTGTGTTTGGAGTTATACCTGGCTGTACTGGGGGCAGATGTTTATAGTTGTACCTGGCTGTACTGAGGGCAGATGTTTTGAGAGTTGTACCTGGCTGTACTGGGGGCAGATGTGTAGAGTTGTACCTGGCTGTACTGAGGGCAGATGTTTTGAGAGTTGTACCTGGCTGTACTGGGGGCAGATGTGTAGAGTTGTACCTGGCTGTACTGGGGGCAGATGTGTAGAGTTGTACCTGGCTGTACTGGGGGCAAATGTTTATAGTTGTACCTGGCTGTACTGAGAACAGATGTTTTAGAGTTGTACCTGGCTGTACTGGGGGCATATGTGTAGAGTTGTACCTGGCTGTACTGGGGGCAGATGTGTAGAGTTGAACCTGTCTGTACTGGGGGCAGATGTTTAGAGTTGTACCTGTCTGTACTGGGGGCAGATGTTTATAGTTGTACCTGGCTGTACTGAGAACAGATGTTTTATAGTTGTACCTGTCTGTACTGGGGCAGATGTTTATAGTTGTACCTGGCTGTATTGGGGCAGATGTTTTAGAGTTGTACCTGTCTGTACTGGGGGCAGATGTTTATAGTTGTACCTGGCTGTATTGGGGCAGATGTTTTATAGTTGTACCTGGCTGTACTGGGGGCAGATGTTTTAGAGTTGTACCTGTCTGTACTGGGGGCAGATGTTTAGAGTTGTACCTGGCTGTACTGAGAACAGATGTTTTATAGTTGTACCTGGCTGTACTGGGGGCAGATGTTTAGAGTTGTACCTGGCTGTACTGGGGGCAGATGTTTAGAGTTGTACCTGTCTGTACTGGGGGCAGATGTTTAGAGTTGTACCTGGCTGTACTGGGGGCAGATGTTTTATAGTTGTACCTGGCTGTACTGGGGGCAGATGTTTTAGAGTTGTACCTGTCTGTACTGGGGGCAGATGTTTAGAGTTGTACCTGGCTGTACTGGGGGCGGATACCGTGTTCACGGTTGCCGAGGTAAATGTAAATGGCTCCTTTCTGATCGTCTTCCAGTGGAGCTCCAACAGCTAAATCCTGCAGCTGGTCTCCATTCAGATCTGCTACAGCAGCTAGAGTCGTCCCAAACCGACCCTGAGATGATTCAAACACCTCCAACTCCTTCTCCAACTTCAGCTACACACACACACACACACACACACACACACACACAGAGTTTTAATTAGCTGCGATATCATTATATATACAGTACGCTGAGGCCTCATGGAATTATACTATTTCAGTAACACACAGTAATGTCCTGTAGTGTGTGTGTGTGTGTGTGTGTGTGTATGTGTGTACCTCTTGTGTGAGTCTGTAGATGTATACCCGTCCCTCTCTTGGAGGATGAGGTTTGTAATACAGCGGAGCTCCAACCACGAGGAAGTCAGTGTTGTTGTCTGAGTCCAGGTCTAACACACACACCGATCCTCCGAAATACGAGCCGATCTGCAGAGGCATTATTTAATAAATTATTACATTACAGATGTGTGTGTGCTGTGTTGTGATTTCATTACTACAGTGTACCTGCCATGTAGCTGTGTGAGGTTCATGTGAGGTTACATTAGTTCTGCTGCTGTTGCTGCTGTGTATCTGCCGTGTTTCAGTGCACCTGCTGTGTAGCTGTGATGCAGGTTTCAGGTGTTTTTCAGTTTTGTGTTAATGATGGTGTTTAACATGACCTGGAGCCAGCTGGCCCTTTCACCATATTCACTTTAAATTATATCATATTTGTTCAACAGAAAAATCTGACCTCACTTCCTGTCTACAGTGGTGTTGTTTTACCACAATCTGAAATATCAGATCCAACTCCCAGTTTGTGTTCTCTGTTTAATGTTCAGAGTCCTGACAGTGTGGAGGAAACAAACCACAAACTCCTTCAGAACTGTGTACTTCTTGTTTAGGAGAGTGTTAAACATCCCAGATCTTTTAGTTCCTCAAAAGGATACAGAAACTAAAGGTGAAACAAGTTTAGAAACTAAACTTGGACTAAAGGTGAACAATGTAAACATGCTGAGGCTGTTTCTTACCTGTTCTCCAGAGATATTGCTCATGACTTCCCATGTGTGGTACATCTTCCTAAACAGAGTCACCTGACCCCTGTGATTAGATCTTGGTGCTCCAGAGAACACAAGAGAATCTCTACCTCTCCGTCCAATCACAACAGAGTAACCTGAACACAACACACACACACACACACACACACACACACACACACACACACGGTTGTGGAAGCTCAGCTGCTGAGGTTCTGTGTTAGACTGCACTAACCACATGTACAGTACATGTCACTAACAGCTGAAAGAAACAGAGACATGTCCTTGTGGAACAAACAGCGTACCATTGTACGAGTCATTATTTAGGTTACTGTCTTCGATTTCCATCTCAGCTTCGGATCCTGTAACTTCATACAGATTTCCCTGCCAATTATTAGATCCAACCGCTCCCAGAATAAGAATGTCCTGGAATACAGAATAAAGAAAGAGGTGGTTAAGTGTTTGTGTTCAGACAGATTTTAAGATTTTATTTGTATACGCCTGTAACTCATTCCAGATCATTCAGACTCCATATAAAGTATATTGCAATTGTTGCAATACGTACAAAACTCTGCCAACAGGATCCTGACGGGGACCAGGAAATACAATCATATTACTCTGTTCTGGAGTCCTTGCACTGGCTCCCAGTCAGGTTCCGTGTCGATTTTAAGATCATGATGTTGACATACAAGGCATTACATGGCTTGGCTCCTCAGTACTTATCTGCTTTATTAATCCCTTACACCCCAAATTGCAGACTGCGCTCTTCACAGTGTAATCTGTTAACTGTTCCACAAACACACTTAAAATCTACAGGTGACAGGACTTTTTCTGTCTCTGCTTCTTCACTTTGGAACTCTCTTCCTCCTGAACTCAGGGAAGCTCAGACCTTAGGCATTTTTAAAGCTCAACTTAAGACACACTTTTTTAAACTTGCATTTGACTGCTGATGTCTACTTTTATTATTATTATTATTATTATTATTATTATTATTATTGTTATTCTTATTAACTTTTATAATGTTTTATTTTTTTCTGTGTACTGATTATTTTGTGGAAAGCGCTTTGAGAAGCTGCTTTTAAAGGCACTTTATAAAATAAAGTTTATTATTATTATTATATACTCTGTATCACTCGTAGTTAAATCTTGTTTGCATTTGCTGCCTACATTTCTGAGCATCTTTTCCATTGGTGATATCATAGTTTATCATAGTGTATGACCCCTGCACTTTTTTCCAGTGTGATGGTTTTTTTGTTGTTTTGTTCACCTAGTATTGAGTTCTTGACTTAGACTCTGTGCCTGGATTTTTTCTATAAAATTTTTAGATGAAAATCTCTGATTGAACTGCATTCATCTCTGCTTCTTGGTCCCTAGCCACCAACATGGAGATGGCAGGGCTTGTGTGTTACAGGACACTTGCTCAGTACCTGTCCCACACGGCCAAGAAAGAGAGAAGCTTCAGGATGGGAAAGCCATGTGGAACCAGCTCCATATGCCAGTGTGGCTGTCATTTCAGAGGGTTTTTTGTGCAAATGGTCAGTACTTATAGTAGATTTCTAAACTGTGGCAGTAATTTGTTTAAGGTTAATGTGATCAGGAGTGTGGGTCAGAGAGGCCACGTGAACTAAACTTGGTCATCTAAACTGTGTTTAACTAAAATATTTCTCGGGGTATGTTTGGTATCAATCTAATCCATAAATATAATACAAGTTTTGGAAATAGCATTGTAACGGATCGTAGACTGGAGGCGGATGCAGGTGCAGATCAAAAGTCTTTATTAAACACTAAACTCAAAACCAAAGTAAACGCGGTCTTCGCCGGCAAACGAGAAACGTGGTATACAATGAGATCATTCAAGGCATTCAAATGACCGCCACAAATAATACAACCAATATAACTGCATAAACTATAATACTGAGCGAAGTGCTCACTAACCAAGGCGTTTAAATAGAAAATCTAATCACAACCAAAACATGGACACCTGGGGCAAATTAAAGACACTTAAACTAAATGCTCAAGCAGGAAGCGAGCGAACCAAAACAAAGTCACATGACTCGTCCAAAGCCGAGCCACTGTGCCATCTGCTGGCCGTGGCGTAACAAGCATGTACAATATATGGTTTTATATATTGCGCTGTGGGTTTGTGTTTGTTACCTGAGAATACCTGTGCTCTGGAATGTTAATGGGATTTAAAGAACATCTTTCATATGAACTTATGGTGGAATCTGACAGCCATGCTCATGGAATAAATATCATTAGCCACCTGGTCTACACAGAAGACCTTTTGCTTTTGTTCCCACCAACTCATTCTCAGGAACCTAATTAACATACAGTTCACTAGGGTGAGCGACCCGGCTGGGGTCCATCCTGCTATAAAGTTCATAGTGTATCTTCCATTTGGTCATTGTTCACTTCAAAGAGCCTGAAGGATATAAAAAGGTATGCATCATACAATGTAGGGGCTTCACCATCAGTGAGATGCTTTACCATCACATCCAGATGCTTTTCCTTCAAGCCTCCTGTCATATATCAAGGAGGTAACTCTGGACTTTCCCAGCAGCCACTGCACCATATTACTGTCACATGACCACCTGCACCTGTATCACGTTTTTTGTTTAACGAGCACTCATATATATGTATGTATAGCCACTGTTTGCACTGTTTCTTTGTCTCATGTAATTGTCTATCCTTGCTTTTGTCTGTTTGTCGATGTTTAGTTTTGCCACAGTATTTAGCCTCGTGTTATTGCGTCTTTGTTTTTTGTTTGTTTATTAAATGTTTGAAATCTGCGATTGCTTCAGTATCCATCTTTGAACTGTGACACCTCCTATGCCCCCCAACTCTGTGCATTAACTCTGTAGTTCTCTTTGTTTTTACTTCCTGTATATTGTGGTCACCCCTGCGTCACCTCCTTCTGTGTGCTCTTCATCACCTGCTCATCTAACACCGATAATACTTGCTACATCAGGTCAGCTCATGAATTCAGGACTGACTACCATCAGCATCACTACCAACTCCAATGTCAGATGCATGAAGCTCTGCTCCAAACAGACAGTGGTTGAGTCGTTTCTTGGTGTTCAGTTGGACGACATTCACTGACATCCCTATGTGAGTGCTGTTCTTATTCATGCTGGAATAAAGGATGTACTGTCTCATGCTGGCTCAGTAATTGTAAAAAAAATCACAACAGAGCCATCCTCAGCAATCTCAAGCAGCACAGTTGCCACAAAGACAGACACTTCCAGTTCAGTGCAGATGATCATCTGTTACTGTGTCTGTGTCCTCATCCGGTGAATCCAAAAGGTTTTTAGCTTTCTTTCCCAATACGATTAAAAACATCAGATCTTGCATGTCCCCTCACACTGCTTCTGTAGACCCCCTGCCGCTATCATAGCCCTCCTCTAAACCAGTTAACAACTACCCCATTGCAGAACATCACCAACATGTTAACATTCAACTTTCCGCTTGTCCCACAGATCCTTTCTCTACCTTCTTTAAAAAAAAGGTTGTGGGTGTTCAGGCGTAGTCTTCTCTCAATTATTAATAACTCACTATTATCTGGATGTGTTTTGATGCCTTTAAGATGGAGAGTGTTTACATCTCGGTCTTGAGTAACCTTATGCCTATCTCTAACTTGGCCTTTAACTCCAGGACTTTAGAAATTGTGGATTTAATGCAAGTCATGGAGGCTTGAAAAGTTTCAGTCAGGTGTTTGCCCTCATCACTGCTCAGAGACAGCTCTTCTCAGTTACTAATGATCTTCAATGGGCAGCTGATAAAGGGGAGAATTAAGTTCTAGTGCTCTTGCCCCTGAATGCATTGTTGAGCTTTTAACTCCATACTCTCTTGCTTGGTCAGGACTCAGGTCCTTGTTCTGTTGGCTGAGTCCCATCTGGTGACTGAAGCTGACTGTTTGCAGTCAGGGGCTTAAAACCATGATACCGTAATATAAGATCTGCTACTACAGTTTCCACAATTAAAACCAATCTGAGAATGTATTTTATAAAAAGGTGTTCTTGGACGGTTAACCTTTAACTCCTGAGCTATGTCTCAACCATCTCCCTAGCTGAGTAGTCAGGGCACTGATCAGGGAGTCTGCCATTTTAAGGGCTGTCTCAATCGCAAAATCCTTCCAGTGCACTGGAACTTTCGCTCCCTAAAAAATCCAACAATCCCACAAAGACCCCTATTGTTTTCGTTAGTTTTCCTATCATTATTATTATTATTATTATTGTTGTTGTTGTTATTATTATTCCACTTGAGTCTATGGCCACCCATAGAACCACTTGCAGGAAAGTTATGAAATTTGGCACACAGATAGAGGACAGTCTCTCCATTAATCATTGCAATCTCTACCTCAAAGACTCTAGCGCCACCAACTGCCCAAATTTACACTGACATTTATGTTAATAACTTTTGAACCGTAAGGGCTAGAAATGAAATTCCTTTTTCCTCTGATTCCTTTGCTGAAGATGATTCGATGATCGTCTTTTTTCCCCATCATGAAAATTCTTAATCTTTTGAATTCTAACTCGTCCTAGGTTGTTTGTCTGATTTGCACGAAAATTGGCCTGCATCATCTAAAGACACTCACGACAAAATTCACAGAATTTTGATAAACCATACCATTTTCGAATGGCGTGTTAACGAATTTGATGAAGAAAGTGCAAAATTGAACTTGAGATTGTATCAGCGCAACACTTTGAGGGATTGTGACGAAACTTGTTACGTATCACGCCATTAGGCCCTGAGGTAACCTGCAGTGATTCCCTGCACTGCCCCCTACCAGTCAGGCGATAGAAAAAACAGATTTTTTGGCTTATAACTCTTGAATGCTTTACCGCATTATAACCATCATGCCTAGATGCTACCTGAGCAGTTTCAGAACAGCACCACATACTGGACAAAAATTCTAAGAAGTAGCTATTTTTAGTTTAGTTTAGTTTTTTTTTTTTTAATAAATGGGGTTTTTTTATGATTGAAAGTTTACTTTTTCTAACTCCTCATACACTGTTCATCGGATTCTATTCAAAAACATGTCACAAAGCTTCTTTTGCTGCTCATGGTGGTGATAATTGGCTTGTATTGCAGCTATATTTATTATTATTATTATTATTATTATTATTATTATTATTATATTTGACCCTCAGCGCCACCTGATGCCATTGGCTTGGGTGAACAGTGGTGAAGTACTTAACAAAATTGGACTTTAGCACTGGGTATAAGTCCACAACTTGGACTTATTAATGACAGGGTGTTAAAAGATGTGGAGAATGTTTATTTAGACAGATGTGGTGAATGGAGTGTGTTTATACAGATGTGGTGAGTGTTTGTTTAGACAGATGTGGTGAATGGGGTGTGTTTAGGCAGATGTGGTGAGTGTTTGTTTAGACAGATGTGGTGAGTGTTTGTTTAGACAGATGTGGTGAACATTGTTTGTTTAGACAGATGTGGTGAATGGTGTGAGTTCAGACAGATGTTTGTCTGATGTTTGATCAGTACCTTGTCACTGGCAGCACTGAATCCACTCTGAGACAGCTCTTCTCCAAAGGTCCTGCCCTGAGCTCCTGAAGACAAAAACCCATTATTCATTAGTGACATTTACTTTTTTAATTGACATTTTTCACAAAACACTTTCAGTCATGGCACCTTAAACATTTATCATTTATTCATTTTTCCAAAGCATCCTCAGCACCGTAACTGACCTGAAGATACATGAGTGCCAATAGAGACTGACAAATTCCTCCTCTCATTCCTCCTCTTATTCCTCCTCTCATTCCTCCTCTCATTCTCATTCCTCCTCTCATTCCTCCTCTTATTCTCATTCCTCCTCTCATTCTCATTCTTCCCCTCATTCCTCCTCTCATTCTCATTCCTCCTCTCATTCCTCCTCTCATTCTCATTCCTCCTCTCATTCTCATTCCTCCTCTCATTCCTCCTCTCATTCTCATTCCTCCTCTTATTCCTCCCCTCATTCCTCCTCTCATTCTCATTCCTCCTCTCATTCCTCCTCTCATTCCTCCTCTCATTCCTCCTCTCATTCTCATTCCTCCTCTCATTCTCATTACTCCTCTCATTCCTCCTCTCATTCTCAATCCTCCTCTCATTCTCATTCCTCATCTCATTCCTCAGCTTAATAAAGTTGAGGAATGTGTACAGGACATTAGACGCTGGATGTTTATTAACTTCCTCTTAATTAATTCTGATAAGACAGAAGAACTTGCACTAGGACCGCGTGTAGCTAGAAGTAATCTTTCTGATCTCACAGTAACTCTGGATGTTCTTTCTGTTTCATCATGTGCAGCAGTAAAAGACCTTGGAGTGATTATTGACTCCAGTCTATCATTTGATGCTCATGTAGATAATATTACTAGGATAGTCTTCTTTCATCTCAGAAATATTTCTAAGATAAGAAATATATTGTCACTACATGATGCAGAAATACTAGTTCATGCTTTCGTCACCTCTAGACTAGATTACTGTAATGCCTTACTGTCTGGATGTTCCAGTAGGAGCAGAAACAAACTCCAGTTAGTCCAGAATGCAGCTGCTAGAGTCCTAACTAGAACCAGAAGATACGACCACATCACCCCGATCTTATCCACACTGCACTGGCTCCCAGTGAAATCTCACACTGATTATATTATTATTAATACTACTATTGACCTATAAAGCACTGAATGTTCTCGCTCCACAGTACCTGAGAGAACTTTTGATCTTTTATGATCCGCCACGCCTACTTCCATCAAAAGGTGCAGGATATTTGTTGGTACCTGGAATAGTGAATTCTACATCAGGGGGAAGAGCTTTCTCTTATAGAGCCCCACAGTTATGGAACAGTCTTCCAATTAGTGTTCGGGACTCAGACTCAGTCTCAGTGTTTAAGTCTAGGCTTAAAACGTATTTGTTTACTCAAGCTTGTTCTGAATAGTTTTTTTCTTAGGTATAAAGTGTTGTGGTGAACTGGGATGTTTGGGTGTTGTCTCCCCCCCCCCCCCCAACACACTTTAACCCAGGTGTGTTGATGGTGGAGTGTCTGGCCGCATTGTGTCCCAGCCCTCATGTCTGATTTACCTTCTGTTTCTCCCTTTTAGTTATGATGTCATAGCTAGTCTTGCCGGAGTCCCTGCTTTCAGTCTCGCACAGTACACTGTCCTTAACCATTACAGGACAATAACCATATCTAATAATCTCTCTCTCTCTCTCCCTCTCTCTCTCTCTCTCTCTCTCTCGCTACACATGATATTCCTCAGATGCCAGTGATCCTGACCCCTTCTGCTCTCCAGACCTGCCTGATCCATCCTGATGTTCTACTTCTGGTTGGAGTTCTCATCAGTTGGAGGTCACATGCTGCTGCTGAGGATGTCCCACATGGTGCAGACTAAAGATCACTGAGATTACTGAGGACGGTTCCACTTAAACACCATAAAGATGCTTTGGTCCTCAGTTCATATGAACAGTTATGCTATGATGGTTTTAGCACTACAATTACCACAAACAGTTCTGCACTCGAGTCTCCGTCAGTGATCAGTGGAGAAGTTCAACACAACAGACTTCCTGTAGAAACTGTAATGAATTTCCTGCTTACACAACTGCACTATTTCAGCATGTAGTATTAGCACATTTATAGAAGGGGTGTATTTATTTATAATCGCACTATCCGGTGTCACCCACATGAGGACAGGTTCCCTTTTGAGTCTGGTTCCTCTCAAGATTTCTTCCTCATATCGTCTCAGGGAGTTCCCTTTCAAAGGGAACTTCACGTTGCGTTAGCTGAACGCTGTGGGAAGCGCCCTCGTGCATGACCGGTATCTGAAGCTTGTGTAACATCATGCCTATTTATAGCCATCTTTATTAAAATTAAAATTAAATTAAAATTTTAATGATTTACATGATGTGCCAATTAATTAATCGCAATTAATCGCACATCAATTTCGGGTGAGAAATTACCCCCCAAAGTATCATTTAAAGTCATTATTGTGTTAGATGAGAACAGCATTGTATAAACATTGCAAAAAGAAAATCTCGCGCCTGGTGAATGGGACTGGTGCTGCATGCATGTTGGCATCTTCAGCGTCGCCATCATAAATGTAATAATTACCCGCTGTAGAGCTGGACTTTATCTCCGTATTAAGTGAGAGGGGCGTCCCCTGCTCAAGTGTCGGACACTAATGTGGAAGTCATCAGTCACTGACAGACACAGAGCTATTTCAGCTTGACTGACTCTCTGATCAAAGTAAACATTAATCTGCTCATCCATGATGCTGTGGGATTGCGCAAGATTTTGTTGCCTTTGAGTACACTGAAAAAAGTCGTAATTACAAGAAAATGTCTTTTGTTATGTCGAAATCATGAGAAAACAAGAAAGAAAAAAAGAGAACGCATGGCCACTTAGGGCTCTTGTAGCAATCCATTTAGCTTTTGCATTTGTTAGTGTTTCCGATGTAGATTTAATAATTGTGTGTTGCTGCTCTCGGTCAGTGTGGTTTGGCGGAGCGTGTTGACTGTAGCAGCTGGGGTTGTGTTAACTGCAGAGCTTGCAATAACATGCTTTGAGATCAGGTGGTGTTTCAGACTAGAAATGAATTGATATGCAAATTCTTTATTGCAGACAGTGCAAAAGACTTTGGTCTTATCAGTGCTTCCATCTGGATTCGTTTTGAATTAAAAATTTCCCTTCAGAGGCCCAAGCAGAGTTTGGTCGTTGCCTTGCGTCATGCTTGTCACTAAGCAACTACATGTAATGTAAGATGACGTACAGGTCCGTGGCGGGCCGGATGTTGTATTTTCCATAATTATTTACACTAAATTAATGCGTTGAATCGACAGCCCTAATAAAATTTAATTAAATTGAATTGAAATTCCATTAATGTAAATGTAATGAAAGCTCTGATAGTGGATGTGTATAGATAAATTCTGAGGTGTGTTTCCTGTTTCCTGTTCAGTCTTGTTTGTGTCTCTTGCTCGTGTTTTAGTTTTGATCATGGATTATCCCTGTGTGATGTTACCTGCCTGTTCTCTGGAATATTGATGATGATTATTGGATTTTCCCTATTACAAAACATACTGAGTATATACTCTCTCTCTCTCTCTCTCTCTCTCTCTCTCTCACACACACACACACACACACACACACACACACACACACAAAACTATTTTAAAGTGTTTTTATTACCCTCGATGCCATAGATCTTATTTTGCAGTTTATCCAGAAGTCCATTTAGTCCATTGTAGTTTTGAATCATGAAGGTGTTGTTCACTGTCGGCTCTGAGGCGAGTTTCTTCAGATTCTCTAATTGGACACCATTCCCCACCTAATGATCAAAAACAACTTCATTACAGCACTGGATCAGTCAGGAGGAGGAGAGATGATGGACTGATGAATGAGAGCTGAGTGACGGATGATGGAGATGATGGATGGATGATGGAGATGACGGAGATGATGGATGGATGATGGAGATGATGGATGGATGATGGAGATGATGAAGATGGATGATGGAGATGATGGATGGATGATGGAGATGGATGATGGAGATGATGGAGATGATGAAGATGGATGATGGAGATGATGGAGATGGATGATAGAGATGATGGAGATGGATGATGAAGATGGATGATGGAGATGATGGAGATGGATGATGAAGATGATGGATGGATGGATGGAAGAGTGGTGTGTTTGTGCATTAGTGAACTCACCCCGATAATAAAGCGAGCGATGTTGAGTTCCTCACAGCGCCGTATCTCGTTGTGTTCTATATCAGAAGGACTTCCGTCTGTGATGATGACCAGGGCTTTAGTAGCCTCAGGATCCGCACCGGACTCCGCATTATTAAACAGATTCTTACTGGAAAATAAACACACACCAAAACTCCACATCACCATTCTCACTAAATTCTCTACAAACAGAAATTCTGAATAAACTACATTAAGCAGGTCAGGCTGGATTAACTCATCATCAAACACTGTATGTTTACTTATATACAGTTTCCTCCACTAATATTGGCACTTTGTTATTGTTTAACCTTTTGATCTTTTGTTCAAAACAATTCACAAAAACACTCTGCTCTCATGGATATCAACAATTGCAAACACAACACAGGTTTATATATAAAAATCTTTGTTAAATATAAGTGTGCAACAACTACTGGCACCCTTTTAGTCAGCACTTTGTGCTACCTCCCTTTGCCAAGATAACAGCCCTGAGTCTTCTCCTATAATGCCTGATGAGGTTGGAGAATACGTGGCGAGGGATCTGAGACCGTTCTTCCATACAGTTCTTTGTTAAAGAACGTTGTTTTTAGTCTGTTTATTATCAGCTATACATTACAGTATGTGGAGTGTCCACCATACAAGTACCTGTGTATAAGCTGTTACTATAGAAACAATAACATACAGTAGAATAAGCACATTACACCTGATGTTTATGTTACAGCTGAAACTACTGTCTGAGCCATGCTGTTATACAAAATTAATTCACCTTCTGAACAATAAATATTTATAGCTGTGGCAGCGGGGGCGTGGTCGAGCGTCAGCTGTGGACGGAGAGGAGGCGGGTTGAACCGGCAGGTAACGCGTGATGATTCTCACCTGTGTCTTATTACAGTCAGTCTACTTATTTGTCTCTTTGTGCTTTCAGTGTCTCCCGTAACCAGAGAGCGAGCGAGCGAGCGAGCGAGCGCGAGAGCGCGTGTGAAAGCGATGCACACACTACACACATGCACACACCGAGGAGTGTGAACTTGACCGAGCGAGAGCAAGAGAGAGCGTGACAGCGAGAGAGCTGGTGAAGGTTGTGAGACATGCATACACACACACACACACACACACACACACACCAATACACGTGCCAGTGGAGTGAAAGCTGCAAGTCCGGGACAGACCATTTTTCTGTTGAGTTGTTTTGTTTTGCTGAGTTTTTGGAAGTGTGATGAAAAGCATGGACTGAATAAACGAGAGCCGGTTTACGGTTACATCGTAACCGCAACGGTGTTACATCACCCTTCCTTTTAATGACACTTTTTAACCGTTTGGGAACTGAGGATAATAATTGTTGCAGTTTTGCAAGTGGAATTTTTGCCCATTCTTGCTTGTGTGGTCCAGTGATAACATAGAGGAGTTAAAAGGACGCTTCCACTGTACGGACTGGGACATTTTCTTCCTGGATGCAAATATCAATAGTGCTACAGACTCAATTACTGCCAATATTTCTTTTTGTGTAAACTTAATTATACCTCAGAAAACTGTTAAGAGATATCTGAACGATAAAACATGCATCACAAAGGACATTAAAGAATGCATCAAGAAGAAAAAAAGGCATAGAGATCAGGAGATATGACTGTAGGTAAGACGGCACAGAAGGATCTTAATAAGCAATTAAGGCAGCGCGGATACGGTACAAGGAACCGGCAGAGCAGGATCTGTTCAAATCTGACACTAAGAAACTGTGGCACTCGATTCGGGACATGACTCACATGATCTCCAAAAGGAAGCCCCCTAGTTGCCAATAATGGAATTGCAAGAACTAATGAACGGAATGATTTTTATTTATGATTTGAAACTGACACTTTTAAGGAATTTGGTGAAGTTTTAGATAAAGAAGCCTGTGAGGATAGAATGTTAATTGATCCATGCTCTTTACCGAAGTTTTTAAAACATTACAAGCTAACAAAGCAGAAGGACCTGATAACTTTTTTCAACTTTTCTTTTAAGGACATTTGCGGAAGAACTAACACCAGCCTGGCATCGTGTTTTCCAGCTTTCTATAGACACATACACAGTGCCAGAGCTTTAGAAAAAAATCCATCATAATTCCAGTTCCAAGAAGTCTTGTCCCCAAGTAATTAATGATTACAGGCCAGTAGCCTGGACTTCATATGTTATGAATCATTGGAAAGGATTATAACAGAGGAGCTACGTAGGCAGATGGAGCCTTTTTTAGATCTGTACCAGTTTGCTTACAGAACAAGTCGTAGTACTAATGATGCCATCTCTACCATTACACATTTGGCACTGAAGCATTAGAAAGTCCTGCTGCATATGTTAGATAGCTTCTTATTTATTTTAGTTCTACTTTAACACTATTCCTTCACATATTCTGCTGGAAAGATTTGTCCAGTTGAAGCTGAATCCCTTTTTGGTTGAATGGTACTACTATTTTTTGTCAAATAGGACTCAAGTTAAATTTAATTCAGTACTCTCAGACATAGCAGTGATTAGCACAGGTGTGCCACGGCCCTGTGTTAGTGTTAGTTCACCCTTCTTGTTCACCGTGTATACAAATGATTGTGTTAGTTCTATACATAATCAGTTTACAGTGAAATTTTCAGATGATACGATTATCGTTAGCCTAATGACAAGGAACTTTACCGTTAACAACTACAAAGCTGGTGTGGACAGGTATGTAGGTTGGTGTGATGATCATCACTTGAAGATTAACACTGTGATAGGAAATTATACTAGATCCTAGAGAAGTTGGGGAGTGGAGTCCTGTCAGTATACATGGCCATGACATCAAACAGGTCTCTTCCTACAAATACTCAGGGCTCTCTATCGACAGTGATCTGAGTCGGCATACACAAGTGACAAGTGTCTGTGCAAGAATCCACCACGTCTACGTTTTCATAAAGACTGAGGGTATTTGGTGTTACTAGTAAGATTATTCTTTTTTATAGAGCTATTATTGAGTCTGTATTACATTACACTTCTTCAGCGTTTCAGGAGACTTGACAAATCACAGATTTTTGTTTTTACTGCATTTTAGAAAAAATCCCAACTTTTATGGAAATGGGGTTAGTAGATATACTCACAGGGCGAAGCGGATGGCTGTGTATGTGTTTGTGAGAGATTTCATGTGTTCTTCTGCATCAAGTTTCTTCTTCGCCGTGCCGGTAACATAATCTTTAAAGGTGAAAATTGTCCTGACTTCTTTAGAAAACTGAACAGCAGCAAACTACACACACACACACACACACACACACACACACACACACACACACAAACAGAACTATATCAAGAATATTTAACATACAGTATTATAAACAGTTGTGTTAACTGCTCCTGTTTATAATTTTTATCTCATTTTTTCTTCCATGTATTTGTTCATGTTTTGCTGCCAAAATGTGTTTGATTTGTTGAGAGACATGTATACTGGTCACAAAGTAGAACCTATCATAAAAACTGCACCACAAAAGCCACCAGAATAGTGTCTGACCCCTCTCATCCCTCCCATAAACTCTTCATCCCTCTGGCAGAAGATACCAAAGTGTCCTGACCACCTGATCCTGGAGCAGCTTCTGTTCCCACAGACTGTCAGGATCCTCAATAATAAACTGTGTCCCACAGGCCTCCCTCAGAATTAACAGACACCTCCCCCATCATCACTAAGCACCTCGCCTCCTTATCTTCTTCTTTTTCATTACTATAGCACATTCATAAATACACGCTCATTAATATCATGCACTGTTCACCTATACCACTAATACCTGTCATACAGGTGCAGCCCTATAGTGAGGGACTTCTGTGCTGCTAGTAACAGTGTTGATAACCTTTACTCATCACACAATGATCCACTCACTGTGCTGCTGATTACTGTACATGTATGTTTATGTACATACTATAGTTCACATTCTTAAAAAAATTCACCTCAATGTGAAGAGTTCACTTTCTATCAAAAAGTCAAAAATAGACAATTTTGTGGAGGATTAGTGGCGTACTGATTACATCTGTTACAGGAAGGACACTAAACATCTCCTGAGGTGATGCATGAGGAGGGATTAACACTTATGCATGTGATTTCACTGTTCACCTCAGGAGATGTTTATTGTCTCTCCTGTTAGAGACGTAATCAACTGAACACCAGCGACACTGAGAGGAGATCTGAAGGAAGAAGAAAATATCAGGATCACAATCAAAAGACTGAAGGGAAAACAGTCCTAGTGTGTGCAGTGTGTGGTGGGGTGTTGTGTAGTGTTGAGTTGTGTTGTGTGGAATTGTGTGGTGCTGCAGTGGGTTGTGTAGTGTGTGTGGTGGGGTGTTGTGTGGTGTGTGTGGTGGGGTGTTGTGTGGTGCTGCAGTGGGTTGTGTGGTGTTGTGTTGTGTGGAATTGTGTGTTCACCTCGATAGATGAGTTTTTGAGTGTTGTCACAATGTCCCATATGAATTTTTTATTCATATCGAACTCGGACATTTGCATGCTGCTGGAGCCGTCGACAAGGAACACCAGATTCACTTTGCTCTTCGTGCACTCTGTGAAGAAACAACACAATAACTAGATATATAGGTATTTATTAGTTGTGTAACAGTGTTCATGTCTCAGGGTTTAACAATGTTTATGTTTCATGGTGTAACAGTTTTAAAGTGCAGAGTTATCACTGATTTACCCTGAGCATGGTGACTGTGAGAGTGAAGAACACTCGTACCTTGGAAAGCGGCAGTGATGTTGGTGACGGTGTTCAGCCTGCTGTTGAACTGGTAACAGATTCCGTTCAGATATGAGTTTCCATCACACTCATGAGTGAAACTCGGACTGCAACTCTACATCACCACCAAAACAACAATTTTACAAATTAATACCCTTCTTTCTACAGGGCTCTTCTTTAAGAGAGACACGAGGGGCGCACTGATTGAACTAAATCCTCTGATGAATCTCCTGTAGAAATTTGAATCTATGAAATAGAGTTTTTGCAGTTCCATAACTGTAGTAATTATAGCAGAACATTCCTGGATAGCAGAGAACTTTGTTTGATCCACAGTTACTCCATTCTGGTTAACAGTATATCCAAGGAATGACATGTAGGTTACATGAGGTTAATGAGGCACTGAACTGATGGCATGATGTAGTATTCAAAGTGGCAATTTTCAAACTCCTCCTTGAAGTTCTGATAAATAGTGTGAAGGTCAAATTTGAAATCTCTTCCAAGACCTTTATATGAGGTGGATGCAATGGTGACACTGGGCACTTTGAGGCAGGTGGCATAACACTGAGATGACCAACAGAGTATCTTCTTATCTGACCAGGAGATATGAGGGTTGTGTCATCAATGGGAGTCCAGGATTAATGGGCTATTCAGCTGTGGTAGGTAACAGGAATGATATTCTCATGAGCAGATGTTGATCCTCTCCATGTCATATGACCTCTGGGGAATGATCAAAAATCCTTTGGAAGAGGTTGATGAAATGATCATATGAGAAAATCTGTTCCACTTGTTGTGATCAGAAGGCCATTGCCCAGGTGAGTGTTTTGTCTATCTAGAAGGTTAATGAATTGCGGGAGCTTGTTTTGTAAGTGCCCTCCTGAAAATAGAAACCAGGGTGTGGAAGTGATGCTCAAACACAGGAGAATTTGCAACAAATACGCTGTCATGGAGTCTTCACCTCTAACCAAGAATATCAAGTCCCTATACCAGGTCTATCAGCAGTTCAGCCTCAACCTGTGCTCAAGGCCCTGGTGGGAGCACAGGCTAAAGACTTACAGGCATTTCTGGAGGCTGTTACAGCCTGCCAGTACTCCAGCCAACCCCACCATGCCAGCAGCCACACTCACGCTTACCGAGATGATGACATGGATCTGAGGCATTCATTGAACTCTTGAGTGCCACAGTAGCATGGCTGTTGCCCAAGTTACAGTGGGTCATTTGCTCCCCCTGCTGGCCCAGTTGGCTGCACAGCAGCTCCCAGTAAAAAATCAGCTGGAGTACCAGAAGTTGAAGGTGATCGTCCAATGAGTTTGTTCAACAGTTTCTTGATGCCTGTCACAGGTTGCTTACTGAGCAACTCACTGCTGCTTACTGAGGGGCATGACCTCAATGACATTGTGGACCAGTTGATGCTGAAACAGTTCTCTCTCATTCTCTTTCTCTCTCTCTCATTCTCTCTCTCTCTCTCTCTCTCTCTCTCTCTCTCTCTCTTCAATTGCTGCTCCTCAGAAACAGGGACTGTTCCCTCCTAGACTTCTTCCCATGGACCATGCTATAATCGACCTCTCTCCATCTCCAGTCCTGCCTTCCCCTCCTATTCCCCCTCTCTCTCACTCTCCACACAGGTTGAGAAGGGTTAAGAAATAAATACACATGTTGGTGCTGTGGAGAGCCCAAACATTTCCAGAACCAATGTCCAATCATGAAAGTGGAAATATTTGTCTGGCTCCCTGATATTCTTGCTTCCCTTGTCATGCTCGGACATACTGCATACCTGTATTCACGGGTGTACACATAATGCTTTAGTGCATGTTCAAGGCAGGGCATTTGGAAAAGGCACATCAGGTGAAGGTGAGATGTGGGGAATGGTTAAGCTGGCAAGCTGCCACTGCTGGGCACTCAAGCAAGGCCCTTAACCCTCAGCGGTTATTCCTCAACTCACCCATCCACTCATTTTGGCAGCTGACTGCTTTTTCATTTGGCTCATAAGAAAACTATGGCTGGGTATTTTGGACAGAACAAGACACTATTTTCCTGTCCACAAGTCGTGTGCAGCATGCCATGAATGTTAGTTATGTGAATCTTATGGTTGCTCCAAAAGCACCATTGTGCCCAGTTTCATGAATCATGTTCCTCTGTGAAAGAACTGGTATGGACCATGTCAGCAATTAGAACAGACTGTATGAGGGCATTGCTTTATGTTTGTTCCAGTGGATTGATGTACATGATACCTGGAAGCCGTACCTCAACACACAGATTTGTGGAGGAGCTCTTCAATTAATTTCAATTCAATTTTGCTTATATACCAACTGTAGAGCTTTACAGAAAAGCATGTATGGATTTAGATTTACAGTTGCAATCAGAATGATTCACCCCCGATTGCAAATCAGGTTTATTGTCAAAAATTTACAGACTTTCAGCTGTTTGCAGTGAACAAATCAAACAAAAGCAATTGAAATAGTTCACCACAACGAATGCTTCAAGTGGTTTCCCCAAATTCAACTGAAAATTCAACTTATAATGACTTCTCCAGTCTCAAAATTATTCACCCGCTTCATGGCAATCATCTTTAGTACTTAGGAGAGAACCTTTTGCTGTTATGACCTGCTGCAAACGAGATGCAGAGCTTCTGCAGTGTTCCTGAGGAATCTTCTCCCATTCCTCATGAGCACTGGCCTCCAGTTCAGTAATATTCTTGGGTTTGCGTACTGCAACCACCTTCAAATCCCACCAGAGATTTCCTATGGGGTTCAAGTCAGGTGACTGTGATGGTCCTGTAGAATCTTCCAGAACTTCTTCTGCAACCAAGCCTTGGTGGAATTTGAGGTATGCTTGGATTCACTGTCTAAGGCTGGTGCCAAGATGTCTGAACCTAGAGAGAACTACTCTCTGAGGACAAAGGACTACTTCGAGAATGAACACTCAATATTTCTCCCACAGAATTAGCATCCACACCTGAGATAGAACATCATGCTGAGTGGAGCCTGAAAGATCCTCACTTCCTCTCTCCCCACACCCTTCTCTTTCTCTGTATTGAGATCACCTTAAACACACCCAAGGTCTATATGCATTGCATAACATGTTTTAATGCAAATAAGATGTCGACTATACATGTTTACTATATTATACAAAACGTCTCAGTGCAACTGGAAAATATGTTCTCATTCCCTCAACAGCAGTTCAAATAAAAATATTACATGCCGTTAAAGGTATACCCTCCCAGAGTCCCTCACTCAAATTACCTCCTGGATGTAAATAAGGTACCTCCTTCCACAGACATCAAATTATAATCACAAACAACACCTTTTGGTGGACCCACGGAGCATCTGGGTATTTAAGGGAGAGCTGGCCAAAGATTGGGGGAATCTGTAGACAGATCTCCCACACGATCACTGTGTGTAGTTTTTCTATACCAGGTATGTAAGTATTGTCTCTCTTATGTTGTATTATTATGTTTTGAATTTGATTGGAATGTAATATTGCATGTAATTCTTTCTTATTATTATCAACAGTAATATTGGATTTGGATGTTTTCATACCTGGTTAAATAAATTATTAGACTTGATTATATTGTGAATTATTCTGAAATTATTGTTTCTAGTAGATTATGGTAAGTCCTTGTAACAGCAAATCTGCGACCAGGTTAGTACAGGCTAAAATTCAGGTTAGTACAGGGTAACAATTT
>NC_071280.1:20336856-20359356 GCF_023375685.1 Ictalurus furcatus
ACCACAAAGTTAAAGAGGATAAATCTCAACATGAGGACTTAACATTTATTTTAATTTCCTGTGTGTGTGTGTGTGTGTGTGTGTGTGTGTGTGTGTGTGTGTGTGTTAGTGTGTGTGTAATGATGATTCTATCAGGAAGTGGAATTTTAGATGAACCCGGGATTAAGACAGTAATTACACAAAGTGAACATTTTGATTAAAATAAAAACAGCCGTCAATTTTAAAGAAGAATAAAAAAAACTTCTCACCACAGAGCAGCAGGAAGAACAACTCCATCCTCCAGAACTTCAAGAACCCACTGATCTCTCTCTCTCTCTCTCTCTCACTCTCTCTCTCTCTCTCTCTCTCTCTCTCTCTCTGTCTCTCTCTGTTCGTACTCTGCGCAGGAGTGTGCATGTGTTTGTGTGTGTGTGTGTGTGTGTGTGTGTAAAGGTGACAAGTCAGAGTCAAAAATAGGAAGTGAAATTTTCACTACACCCCTGTGCTGAAATATAACTGCTTCTACGTAAAATTAGAAAATAAACCAATAATTTCACACATACACACACATAAACACTCACACACACACGAGAGTGTGAACACCCCAAACTCATGTTGTTGTTATTCAACTACATAACTCGTGCAGTGTGTTACAGTGTGTTAGTGTGTGTTGGTGTTAGTGTGTGTTAGTGTGTGTTGGTGTTAGTGTGTTGGTGTGTGTTGGTGTTAGTGTGTGTTAGTGTGTGTTGGTGTTAGTGTGTGTTAGTGTGTGTTGGTGTTAGTGTGTGTTAGTGTGTGCTGGTGTTACTGTGTGTTAGTGTGTGTTGGTGTTAGTGTGTGTTAGTGTGTGTTGGTGTTAGTGTGTGTTAGTGTGTGTTGCTGTTAGTGTGTGCTGGTGTTACTGTGTGTTAGTGTGTGTTGGTGTTAGTGTGTGTTGGTGTGTGTTAGTGTGTGTTGGTGTTAGTGTGTGTTAGTGTGTGTTGGTGTTAGAGTGTGTTAGTGTGTGCTGGTGTTACTGTGTGTTAGTGTGTGTTGGTGTCAGTGTGTGTTAGTGTGTGTTGGTGTTAGTGTGTGTTGGTGTGTGTTGGTGTGTGTTGGTGTGTATTAGTGTGTGTTAGTGTGTGTTGGTGTGTATTAGTGTGTGTTGGTGTGTGTTAGTGTGTGTTGGTGTGTGTTAGTGTGTGTTGGTGTTAGTGTGTGTTGGTGTTAGTGTGTGTTGGTGTGTATTAGTGTGTGTTGGTGTGTATTAGTGTGTGTTGGTGTGTGTTGGTGTGTATTAGTGTGTGTTGGTGTGTGTTGGTGTGTATTAGTGTGTTGGTGTGTATTAGTGTGTGTTGGTGTGTGTTGGTGTGTATTAGTGTGTGTTGGTGTTAGTATGTGTTAGTGTGTGTTGGTGTTAGTGTGTGTTGGTGTTAGTGTGTGTTAGTGTGTGTTGGTGTTAGTGTGTGTTAGTGTGTGTTGGTGTGTATTAGTGTGTGTTGGTGTGTATTAGTGTGTGTTGGTGTGTGTTGGTCTGTATTAGTGTGTGTTGGTGTGTATTAGTGTGTGTTGGTGTTAGTATGTGTTAGTGTGTGTTAGTGTGTGTTGGTGTTAGTGTGTGTTGGTGTTAGTGTGTGTTAGTGTGTGTTAGTGTGTGTTGTGTGTATTAGTGTGTGTTAGTGTGTGTTAGTGTGTATTAGTGTGTATTAGTGTGTGTTAGTGTGTATTAGTGTGTGTTGGTGTGTGTTAGTGTGTATTAGTGTGTGTTGGTGTGTATTAGTGTGTGTTGGTGTGTGTTGGTGTGTATTAGTGTGTGTTGGTGTGTGTTGGTGTGTATTAGTGTGTGTTGGTGTGTGTTGGTGTGTATTAGTGTGTATTAGTGTGTGTTGGTGTGTATTAGTGTGTGTTGGTGTGTATTAGTGTGTGTTGGTGTTAGTATGTGTTAGTCTGTGTTGGTGTTAGTGTGTGTTAGTGTGTGTTGGTGTTAGTGTGTGTTGGTGTTAGTGTGTATTAGTGTGTGTTGGTGTTAGTGTGTGTTGGTGTGTATTAGTGTGTGTTGGTGTGTGTTGGTGTGTATTAGTGTGTGTTGGTGTGTATTAGTGTGTGTTGGTGTTAGTATGTGTTAGTGTGTGTTAGTGTGTGTTGGTGTTAGTGTGTGTTAGTGTGTGTTGGTGTTAGTGTGTGTTAGTGTGTGTTGGTGTTAGTGTGTGTTAGTGTGTGTTGGTGTGTATTAGTGTGTATTAGTGTGTGTTAGTGTGTATTAATGTGTATTAGTGTGTGTTAGTGTGTATTAGTGTGTGTTGGTGTGTATTAGTGTGTGTTAGTGTGTATTAGTGTGTATTAGTGTGTGTTAGTGTGTATTAGTGTGTGTTGGTGTGTGTTAGTGTGTATTAGTGTGTGTTGGTGTGTATTAGTGTGTGTTGGTGTGTGTTAGTGTGTGTTGGTGTGTGTTGGTGTGTATTAGTGTGTGTTGGTGTGTGTTGGTGTGTATTAGTGTGTGTTGGTGTTAGTGTGTGTTGGTGTGTATTAGTGTGTGTTGGTGTGTGTTGGTGTGTATTAGTGTGTGTTGGTGTGTGTTGGTGTGTGTTGGTGTGTATTAGTGTGTGTTGGTGTGTATTAGTGTGTGTTAGTGTGTGTTGGTGTGTATTAGTGTGTGTTGGTGTGTGTTGGTGTGTGTTAGTGTGTGTTGGTGTGTATTAGTGTGTGTTGGTGTTATTGTGTATTAGTGTGTGTTGGTGTTAGTGTGTATTAGTGTGTGTTGGTGTGTGTTGGTGTGTATTAGTGTGTGTTGGTGTGTATTAGTGTGTGTTGGTGTGTGTTGGTGTGTATTAGTGTGTGTTGGTGTGTGTTGGTGTGTATTAGTGTGTGTTGGTGTGTGTTAGTGTGTGTTAGTGTGTGTTGGTGTGTGTTGGTGTGTATTAGTGTGTGTTGGTGTGTGTTGGTGTGTATTAGTGTGTTGGTGTGTATTAGTGTGTGTTGGTGTGTGTTGGTGTGTATTAGTGTGTGTTGGTGTTAGTATGTGTTAGTGTGTGTTGGTGTTAGTGTGTGTTGGTGTTAGTGTGTGTTAGTGTGTGTTGGTGTTAGTGTGTTGGTGTGTGTTGGTGTTAGTGTGTGTTAGTGTGTGTTGGTGTTAGTGTGTGTTAGTGTGTGTTGGTGTTAGTGTGTGTTAGTGTGTGCTGGTGTTACTGTGTGTTAGTGTGTGTTGGTGTTAGTGTGTGTTAGTGTGTGTTGGTGTTAGTGTGTGTTAGTGTGTGTTGCTGTTAGTGTGTGCTGGTGTTACTGTGTGTTAGTGTGTGTTGGTGTTAGTGTGTGTTGGTGTGTGTTAGTGTGTGTTGGTGTTAGTGTGTGTTAGTGTGTGTTGGTGTTAGAGTGTGTTAGTGTGTGCTGGTGTTACTGTGTGTTAGTGTGTGTTGGTGTCAGTGTGTGTTAGTGTGTGTTGGTGTTAGTGTGTGTTGGTGTGTGTTGGTGTGTGTTGGTGTGTATTAGTGTGTGTTAGTGTGTGTTGGTGTGTATTAGTGTGTGTTGGTGTGTGTTAGTGTGTGTTGGTGTGTGTTAGTGTGTGTTGGTGTTAGTGTGTGTTGGTGTTAGTGTGTGTTGGTGTGTATTAGTGTGTGTTGGTGTGTATTAGTGTGTGTTGGTGTGTGTTGGTGTGTATTAGTGTGTGTTGGTGTGTGTTGGTGTGTATTAGTGTGTTGGTGTGTATTAGTGTGTGTTGGTGTGTGTTGGTGTGTATTAGTGTGTGTTGGTGTTAGTATGTGTTAGTGTGTGTTGGTGTTAGTGTGTGTTGGTGTTAGTGTGTGTTAGTGTGTGTTGGTGTTAGTGTGTGTTAGTGTGTGTTGGTGTGTATTAGTGTGTGTTGGTGTGTATTAGTGTGTGTTGGTGTGTGTTGGTCTGTATTAGTGTGTGTTGGTGTGTATTAGTGTGTGTTGGTGTTAGTATGTGTTAGTGTGTGTTAGTGTGTGTTGGTGTTAGTGTGTGTTGGTGTTAGTGTGTGTTAGTGTGTGTTAGTGTGTGTTGTGTGTATTAGTGTGTGTTAGTGTGTGTTAGTGTGTATTAGTGTGTATTAGTGTGTGTTAGTGTGTATTAGTGTGTGTTGGTGTGTGTTAGTGTGTATTAGTGTGTGTTGGTGTGTATTAGTGTGTGTTGGTGTGTGTTGGTGTGTATTAGTGTGTGTTGGTGTGTGTTGGTGTGTATTAGTGTGTGTTGGTGTGTGTTGGTGTGTATTAGTGTGTATTAGTGTGTGTTGGTGTGTATTAGTGTGTGTTGGTGTGTATTAGTGTGTGTTGGTGTTAGTATGTGTTAGTCTGTGTTGGTGTTAGTGTGTGTTAGTGTGTGTTGGTGTTAGTGTGTGTTGGTGTTAGTGTGTATTAGTGTGTGTTGGTGTTAGTGTGTGTTGGTGTGTATTAGTGTGTGTTGGTGTGTGTTGGTGTGTATTAGTGTGTGTTGGTGTGTATTAGTGTGTGTTGGTGTTAGTATGTGTTAGTGTGTGTTAGTGTGTGTTGGTGTTAGTGTGTGTTAGTGTGTGTTGGTGTTAGTGTGTGTTAGTGTGTGTTGGTGTTAGTGTGTGTTAGTGTGTGTTGGTGTGTATTAGTGTGTATTAGTGTGTGTTAGTGTGTATTAATGTGTATTAGTGTGTGTTAGTGTGTATTAGTGTGTGTTGGTGTGTATTAGTGTGTGTTAGTGTGTATTAGTGTGTATTAGTGTGTGTTAGTGTGTATTAGTGTGTGTTGGTGTGTGTTAGTGTGTATTAGTGTGTGTTGGTGTGTATTAGTGTGTGTTGGTGTGTGTTAGTGTGTGTTGGTGTGTGTTGGTGTGTATTAGTGTGTGTTGGTGTGTGTTGGTGTGTATTAGTGTGTGTTGGTGTTAGTGTGTGTTGGTGTGTATTAGTGTGTGTTGGTGTGTGTTGGTGTGTATTAGTGTGTATTAGTGTGTGTTGGTGTGTGTTGGTGTGTGTTGGTGTGTATTAGTGTGTGTTGGTGTGTATTAGTGTGTGTTAGTGTGTGTTGGTGTGTATTAGTGTGTGTTGGTGTGTGTTGGTGTGTGTTAGTGTGTGTTGGTGTGTATTAGTGTGTGTTGGTGTTATTGTGTATTAGTGTGTGTTGGTGTTAGTGTGTATTAGTGTGTGTTGGTGTGTGTTGGTGTGTATTAGTGTGTGTTGGTGTGTATTAGTGTGTGTTGGTGTGTGTTGGTGTGTATTAGTGTGTGTTGGTGTGTGTTGGTGTGTATTAGTGTGTGTTGGTGTGTGTTAGTGTGTGTTAGTGTGTGTTGGTGTGTGTTGGTGTGTATTAGTGTGTGTTGGTGTGTGTTGGTGTGTATTAGTGTGTTGGTGTGTATTAGTGTGTGTTGGTGTGTGTTGGTGTGTATTAGTGTGTGTTGGTGTTAGTATGTGTTAGTGTGTGTTGGTGTTAGTGTGTGTTGGTGTTAGTGTGTGTTAGTGTGTGTTGGTGTTAGTGTGTGTTGGTGTGTATTAGTGTGTGTTGGTGTGTATTAGTGTGTGTTGGTGTGTGTTGGTCTGTATTAGTGTGTGTTGGTGTTAGTGTGTGTTGGTGTTAGTATGTGTTAGTGTGTGTTGGTGTTAGTGTGTGTTGGTGTTAGTATGTGTTAGTGTGTGTTGGTGTTAGTGTGTGTTGGTGTTAGTGTGTGTTAGTGTGTGTTGGTGTTAGTGTGTGTTGGTGTGTATTAGTGTGTGTTGGTGTGTATTAGTGTGTGTTGGTGTGTGTTGGTCTGTATTAGTGTGTGTTGGTGTGTATTAGTGTGTGTTGGTGTTAGTATGTGTTAGTGTGTGTTGGTGTTAGTGTGTGTTGGTGTTAGTGTGTGTTAGTGTGTGTTAGTGTGTGTTGGTGTGTATTAGTGTGTGTTAGTGTGTGTTAGTGTGTATTAGTGTGTGTTAGTGTGTATTAGTGTGTGTTAGTGTGTATTAGTGTGTGTTGGTGTGTATTAGTGTGTGTTGGTGTGTGTTGGTGTGTATTAGTGTGTGTTGGTGTGTGTTGGTGTGTATTAGTGTGTATTAGTGTGTGTTGGTGTGTATTAGTGTGTGTTGGTGTGTGTTGGTGTGTGTTGGTGTGTATTAGTGTGTATTAGTGTGTGTTGGTGTGTATTAGTGTGTGTTGGTGTGTGTTGGTGTGTATTAGTGTGTGTTGGTGTGTGTTGGTGTGTATTAGTGTGTGTTGGTGTGTGTTGGTGTGTATTAGTGTGTGTTGGTGTGTGTTGGTGTGTATTAGTGTGTATTAGTGTGTGTTGGTGTGTATTAGTGTGTGTTGGTGTGTGTTGGTGTGTATTAGTGTGTGTTGGTGTTAGTATGTGTTAGTCTGTGTTGGTGTTAGTGTGTGTTGGTGTTAGTGTGTATTAGTGTGTGTTGGTGTTAGTGTGTGTTGGTGTGTATTAGTGTGTGTTGGTGTGTGTTGGTGTGTATTAGTGTGTGTTGGTGTGTATTAGTGTGTGTTGGTGTTAGTATGTGTTAGTGTGTGTTGGTGTTAGTGTGTGTTGGTGTTAGTGTGTGTTGGTGTTAGTGTGTGTTGGTGTTAGTGTGTGTTGGTGTTAGTGTGTGTTAGTGTGTGTTGGTGTGTATTAGTGTGTATTAGTGTGTATTAGTGTGTGTTAGTGTGTATTAGTGTGTGTTGGTGTGTATTAGTGTGTATTAGTGTGTATTAGTGTGTGTTGGTGTGTGTTAGTGTGTATTAGTGTGTGTTGGTGTGTATTAGTGTGTGTTGGTGTGTGTTAGTGTGTGTTGGTGTGTGTTGGTGTGTATTAGTGTGTGTTGGTGTTAGTGTGTGTTGGTGTGTATTAGTGTGTGTTGGTGTGTGTTGGTGTGTATTAGTGTGTGTTGGTGTGTATTAGTGTGTGTTGGTGTGTGTTGGTGTGTATTAGTGTGTGTTAGTGTGTGTTGGTGTGTATTAGTGTGTGTTGGTGTGTGTTGGTGTGTGTTAGTGTGTGTTGGTGTGTATTAGTGTGTGTTGGTGTTATTGTGTATTAGTGTGTGTTGGTGTTAGTGTGTGTTGGTGTGTATTAGTGTGTGTTGGTGTGTGTTGGTGTGTATTAGTGTGTGTTGGTGTGTATTAGTGTGTGTTGGTGTGTGTTGGTGTGTATTAGTGTGTGTTGGTGTGTGTTGGTGTGTATTAGTGTGTGTTGGTGTTAGTGTGTGTTAGTGTGTGTTAGTGTGTGTTGGTGTGTGTTGGTGTGTATTAGTGTGTATTAGTGTGTGTTGGTGTGTGTTGGCGTGTGTTGGTGTGTGTTGGTGTGTGTTGGTGTTAGTGTGTGTTTTTGTTAGTGTGTGTTCAGCTCTATTTGGACCGTATCAGGTGATCACAGGGACATGTGTAATAATGTTTGTACACGTCTCCTCAGTGATAAAAGTCTTGTATCTAATAAAATGGCCTCAGCAGTAGTGAGGTTCTAGTGGAGTGTGTTTTCTACGAAGCCAGATGTTTGTGTGTTTGTGTCACATTGTCATATGATGAGGCTCCATTCACAACTTTCACAGGCAGTGGTAGAGAGCAGAGACGAGACACTTATTGTTCTTATTACAGTTCGGGGTGAAACAATTCCAGCTATAATTTCAAAATAAAATAAAACAATAATCACAAAGTGTACAAGTAGCATGACCCCTGACTGACCCTAAACTGAAAGTTAACCTATTACTGCAGTGGTTTATGGGCAGGTGTGTGTGTGTGTGTATGTGTGTGTGTGTGTATGTTTAGAGGAAGATGTGGTAATAGAAGGGTGTATGTTCCCTACATTGTAAGCACATGTAACACACAGAGAAACTGCATGCACACACATTTAGAGCATTTGGTAAACGCCCTTATCCAGAGCGACTTACATTCATCTCATTTACACAACCGAGCAGTTAGAGGTTACAGGCCTCGCTCATCTTAACCACTGAACTACCAAACCACATATTTACACACACGCGCACACACACACACACACACACACACACACACAGAGCTAGGCACATACACATTCACACATTTGCACAGATACTGCACATGCTGCATAATTTCCATCACACTCTGAGACATGCACTCACAAACAGTCTCCCACACACACACACACACACACACACACACACAGAGTGAAAACGAGAAGCAGAAACAGTCCCATAAAGCAATTTCCGTTCTGTCTAAGTTTCTGTCTGTATGTCTTTACTTTTATTTCTGCAGTGTGTATTCTCATACTGAAACCTGCCGATTTTACAGAGCCGTCGCCCAAACATGCCTCGCTAAACCTCACACCCTAACCAACATCTGGCTCCCCTCAAGTGTAATGCAGTCATTTCATCATGTTAATTACAAACTCAGACAAGAAGACCAGGAGACCCGGGTGAAGCCTCAGCAGGATTCTTTGTTGTAGAACATCAGGAGCATCAGTCTACAGGTCAGAACATGCTGTCTTACACTGCAGTCATCAAGTCTAAAGCAGTGAGCTATACACTGTAGTTTTATATACATTTTAGGGGGCAGTGCTTAGAGGTGGAGACAAATCACTCAGCTGACGACCTTAAACAATGTATGCAAAGGAAGTAAACAGTTCTAGGAACCCACTCCAGGTTCTGGAGTTTCCCCAGTCCTAATCCAATCAGCATAGCTATATAACTCAGACAACTTCATTATCATAGAGATAAAGAAAAGTCCACACCAAGGGCACTGCATTTACACTTAACTCATGTATTGATGATCATGAACAACGGCCACCAATTCAAAGAATGGGACAGGGGCACCAAGAGCCATCACAGACAAAAGGTGATAGCCTCAGTTACCATCTTCATGACCATGTCCTGAAACAAATTTCATTACAGTGCCACCCACAGGTCAAAAGTAACAATTCCATCCTAAAATGCTTAAATCTAACTCCCATTTTGCTCCTTCTCCTCCTCCATCATCTGGAGATCTGTCTGAACAAACGTTATCAAAGGAACTCTGATATTCAAAACCATTCTCCCATAACGGACTGGCAAATTTCTGACACTACAAATCTTTATTGAATCCTTTTGCCTATAGTTATGGCTCTGCTTTCTGCTTTCATGTGATTCCTTATGCAACAATTGTAGCACATCTGTGAATGTAATAATACATTACATTACATTACATTTACGGTGTTTGGCAGACACCTTTATCCAGAGTGACTTACATTTATCTCACTTATACAGCCGAGCAGTTGAGGGTTAAGCGTCTTGCTCAAGGGCCCAACAGTGGCAGCTTGGCAGTGCTGGGGCTTGAACTCCTGACCTTCTGATCAGTAACCCAGAGCCTTTAACCACTGAGCCACCACTGCCCCATAATAATAACAATAATAATAATAAAATAAATAATAATAATAACAATGATGATATAATAATAGTAATAATAATAATAATAATGATGATAATAATAAAAATGATAATGATGATAATAATAATAATTAATAATAATAATAATAATAGGAAGAATATGAGAACTCTCACAAGTGATGCACTCATATCAAAACCTCAAGTTTTATTTTGAGCTTTGTGTGTAAAGTGATGTATAACACTGCTCTGACTCTGAACAGTCTCTGTGTGAGTTTACACACACAATGGCACCATGTCACAAGACTATCACACACATCAGAATAAATCATGGTAGTCTGTCAGGTAAAAAAATATAAAGTTTCAAAACCAGACGGGCAAAGAATACTTTATCTCCGGTTCCTAATTTCCATACACACTGCAAAACTCTACATTCACACTAGCACACTAACAAGTCTCTCAAGTGTTGCTTGCAGTCAGTCACTTATGGGTGTGTACTGACCACTACAGTTCTCACTTATGGGTGTACTGACCACTACAGTTCTCACTTCTGGGTGTGTATTAACAACTACAGTTCTCATTTTTGTGTGTGTGGTGACCACTACTGTTCTTATTGTTGGGTGTGTACTGACCACTACTCACTTGCTATTGTAAACACAGGGTTATATACTACATCTCGTATTAAAGATTTAAAACACTAAACATGTATATAGTATATATTACTAATATACATCACTGTGTTTATTGCGTATATGGTTCTCCTACACCTGCTGTAGTTACTGTTTATGTTACTGTTTTTATTGTAATGAAGAATTGAAGTCAACTTAAAGACATATATAAAGCTGAGAGAATCAGAGAAACATATTATGTACATTATAATGCATAACACACCTCCAGAACAAATCACTTGGTATCTGGCTGCCTATGTAGCCCCAAGATAAGAAGATTAAAATCTGTACAGTTATTTTTTAAGCCAGACATCCTCCATATTGTCCTTCACAGAGAAAGACAGACTATTCATAAAAGATTAAGATGAACACCTGAACAACACAGGAGGCAGATCAGTTGGAATAATGTTTCAGTTACATAGTCATTACTCCATAAAGCTTAGTGTGATGTTTTAGAAATGCAATATCAGCAAATGTAAAGATCCAGTGAAGGGTTTAAGAAAGTTAGCACACACAGGCTCAGTCCTGAAACCTCTGCAGCATCTCACAAGTCTTCTTGGCCAGAACATCCTGGATTTTCTTCACCCTGCGGTCCGACATGGGTCTCACATAGCTGTCAGGCAGCACCATGGCCATGCCTTCCTGCACTTCCCCCATCACCAGCAGGGGGCTCTCTTCCTGCATGGTGATGTTGGGACATGGGCAGCTCCAGTCCATGCGGACCAGTGTGACCTCCAGATATCGGGCCTTGAACAGCTTCAGACCCATCTTCTCATCCCATAGTACCTGCTCCAGGCTAAAGCGTGCAATTCCCGAGTTCAGGTCCTCGATCAGCTCTGTGAGACGGCCAACGATGACAAAGTCGCTGCGGCACAGACTCGGCACCAACCTGCCCTTCGGCCTGCAGCTCCTACATGGTCGTGACCTCTGATGTGGGCAGCTCGCCTGGCACTCTGTCCTGGACCGAAAGTTGTTGCTGTTCCCACGGCAACCTCCATAGACAAAGGCCTGGCATAGCTTGGTGACGGCATTGTAAGCCCAACGGGGCTCCCAGTTCCTGCAGGGGCCTTGGACGGCTGGAAGGTTGCACACAGCCATCTCCTCACGCTCACAGGATGTCCGACAGTCCTCGTACGTCTCAAATCTGTTCTTCCCTCGTAGACACCCTCCGTGTGTGAAGGGCTGGCAGGAGCCAACCACGGCATCGTAATGCCAGTCCACATGGCTCTCACCACACTCTCCACGTTCTACACTCACCAAACAGTCAGACGGAGAAAACAGCTGCTCAGGAATATCCGTTCTCGCTTCAGAGTCTTCAAAGACATCACGTTCATCACGCCGAATGACTGAAAGAGGGTAATCAGCACGCAGAACTCCGAATGAATTGCGTGCAACACAGGTGTAGATTCCCGTGTCAAACACCTGAGCATTGTACACTACGAGCTGTCCGATGTTGGTGATTACAACATTACCATACATCTGATCTGGCCGCATGATCTGATGCTCTGATTGCTTTTCCCACGTGACATCAGGCTTTGGCTGTCCAATCACATCGCAGCGAAAGCTAACAGTTCCACCCAGGTAAACAATCCGGTGCTGGGGGTTGGAGTAGAGAGTAGGAGGAAAAGGGGCAGAGGAAGTGGGCGTGGGTGGGACTGTGGTGTCTGATGGGGTGGGGCTTGCATACAGGTGATATCGGCATGTGACCACAGTGAGTGTCACGCCCTGAACACATGCCTCAGCATCCATGTAACACCGGTTGAAGTACGTCAAGCCGTCAGAGGCACAGGTGAAGCTGGGCTCGCTCTCACAGCGATCCTGACACTTACACACTGGCTGACCCGCCCACATCACACACTCCGCCCCCTGCTGGCTGCACACAAAGTCATCGCAGCTGGCCCCACCCACAGAGGACACATTTGTACCTGGTTGGCCATCAGTAGCAGCAAGGGGTGGGAACGAATCATCTGAGAAACGAGCCGCCACACAGCTGAGCAGACCACACACATTCGTGCAACATTTTTCAAAGATAGCACAGTCCTGTAATCCACACACACACACACACACACACACACACACATACAGATTAGCATTTTTCAATATTCAATACACTGCAAATAATAAAGAACCAGTTTGTATGTGTGTGTGTGTGTGTGTGTGTGTTAGAGATGTATTAAATTACTAGCAGAAAGGTGCTTATGCATAACTTCACATCAGAGCACTGATCTGTATCAGACAGAGGGTGTGAGGTGCAGATCTGAGATGAGATGAGAAGTCTTGAGGTTAACACTCTGCTATCTGATATCAGGAAGCATAAACTCCTCTGTCCTGAAAACTTAAAGCTGCAGCTTTACCTCTGACAAAGCGCTCACACTGGAGACTCCTTCTATAATCTATAATCTACATCAGTCAATAACTGCATTAGTAAAGAACCCAATCAGTAAAGAACCCCATAAGTGCAGAACCCCATCAGACAGGGTTACAGGAAATTACGAGGAAATACTGGTGTCTTATTGGCTGTGGGTCTCAGTCCTGCCACACGCTAGCTCACGGTCAGTGTGAGGGGGACATGGGGTTGAAACAGAAACATCCTCTGATGCTGAGCAGGAGAACAAGACGTGTAAATGTCTATATGAGAACGTGAACATGATATGAGCAGAAGCACAGATATAAAAATTAAAAAAGAAAAATATCATATTTAATTTCTTGTCACTATTATACACTTTACCTGCAATAACTGCGATGTCCATATATGGTATGAGCTAATCTGCTGTATACTATGTCACAGTATGTTATGTTTACATTCACAGCATTATTTATTATATTGTTACTCATTTGCACTTCCTGTTATATTACACACTTCCACACTAGAACCGTGTACTGGTCAGAGCTACTCTTACTGTACCCATGCTCCTGTTTTAGTAGTACTGTACTGTCCTGTGGTGTTTTCACGTTTGCATGTGCACTTTGTGTAGATTGTGTAGGGTTTCCATTAGATCTGTGTCATCTGATATGGTTAATGTGTTGTTTATGTAGGAACGCTGTTTCCTTTTACAGTGTACTGTACCAGCTGTATGTGGGTGAAAAGCACTTGACTTGAGATAACACACTCTGCGTGACTCTGTAGCAGTTAAACCCATACATGGACAACAATAATTCAATATTAACCCGATTAAGACGATACTCTGATTAAGAAACTAGCATGTAAACAGCAATTTTTAATTACCTTATTCCAATTAAAATCATACTTGAAGTAAACACAAATCGAATTAAGACGTGTGGAGTATTCCTGTTTTAGTCACATTATCGACGTATATTACAGACATGTACACGCCTTAATCACATTATTAACGTCGTGTGAGAGTTTTCACCGCATTGTGCGACAGGACACGATCACACAGCGGTGCTCAACCGTTTAACGCCAAACATGAGAACACGGCTGCGTCCCAAACCACGTACTTACCTGCTGTATAGGAGGAGAAATACATGTATCTCAGCTATTATATAGTAGGTAAGTACACGGTTTGGGACGCAGCTCATGACTTCAAGCAGTCGTCTATTAGCGTGTATAGCATGACTAATAATCAACTACACTTGAAGCGTTCGTAAAAATTAAAAATAAAAACACCCAAAACTGTATACGGTACCATAACGAAGATCAACTGTATGTCGATACGTGAAATTCTGGAGGGACGTCGGATGGCGTGACGCGGGAACATAATGACGTGTGCTGTTAATCGCTCTATGTTCTATAACATGTAAAACAGGAACATGAAAGGAGTTTTCTAAACGTGACTCATGTAAACACCGTAATCACAATATTGTCTTATTCAAAATAAGATCAATAATTAGATTACTGCTGTCCATGTAAACGTCGTCAGTGTTATTTACCTAGACCTGTTCGAGAAAGTTTGTTAAAGTTGAGGTGCTGCGATGTTTCATCATGAGAAACAAATGTTAGCTTCCCATTATTCACATAACTTAGCTAATGTTAGCTAAAGTTACTGCAACCACTAGCTAGCTATTTAAAAAATAATAATAATGTTACCACATACACTTACATTATGAATCTGTCACTGTTTTTGGAAGTAGCTTTTCAACCGAATAATTATAAAAGTGTTTCTTGATAGTTGTGTGTTTCTCTGAACTGTAGAGAGCATGAAAAGGAAAGCAGGAGAAGATCGGAAGATACATTCGTTTTTACCAAGAGGACCAGTATCAGCTAAACTGAAAATGACAGAGGGTCAGGGGAAATGAATACTACAGAGAGGGAAGAGGAAGGGGAAATGAATACTACAGAGGGGGAAGTGGAAGGGGAAATGAATACTACAGAGGAGGAAGTGGAAGGGGAAATGAATACTACAGAGAGGGAAGAGGAAGGGGAAATGAATACTACAGAGGGGGAAGAGGAAGGGGAAATGAATACTACAGAGGGGGAAGTGGAAGGGGAAATGAATACTACAGAGAGGGAAGAGGAAGGGGAAATGAATACTACAGAGGGGGAAGAGGAAGGGGAAATGAATACTACAGAGGGGGAAGTGGAAGGGGAAATGAATACTACAGAGGAGGAAGTGGAAGGGGAAACGAATACTACAGAGGGGGAAGAGGAAGGGGAAATGAATACTACAGAGGAGGAAGTGGAAGAGGAAATGAATACTACAGAGGAGGAAGTGGAAGGGGAAATGAATACTACAGAGGGGGAAGAGGAAGGGGAAATGAATACTACAGAGGGGGAAGAGGAAGGGGAAATGAATACTACAGAGGGGGAAGAGGAAGGGGAAATGTCTGGTGCTAACAGAGAGAAGGCGGAAGCAGAGATAGAGGGAGAGAGGGAGCATGTGGAGAGAACTACAGAAATAAATCAGGTCAGAATCAGTGAAGAGCAGAATCACTCGTGTAGTCAGTCACTGCATAAGTTCTACTTGCAAACATAAAAATAAAAAAAATCAATACCAAATTTGCATCATTAGCATCTAAATATATAAATAATGAAGAATAAGGATTGTATCAAATTGATATTGATAATTGTGTGTGTATATATATATACTTGATGTTTGCAGATACAGCTTATAAAGCAGACATTCCCGGGCAGTGACTGACTACACCAGTGTTTTTGCTCTCCTCTGAAAGACTTGTGTTCATTTTGTTTACTCAGAGTTCCAGAAGATGTTTTTGTTTGCTGACTTTATTAAGCGTTTTGTCATTTAGTAATGACCTGATTCATCAGCTTCAATTAGGTTTTAGACCTCAGCATTCCACAGAAACAGCTATTTGCTATTCTTTGGAAAAGGCTAGGCATTTTTTAGTTCAGGGACATGTGAGGGGAGCAGTGTTCATGGACCTAAAAAAGGCATTTGATACAGTTAACCACACTATTCTTTTATCTAAATTAACTGCATTTAATATTAGTAAACATTCAGTTGAGTGCTTTGCCTCGTGTTTAGATTTAAGAGAGCAGTGTGTAAAAATTAAGGATACAAAATCATTGTTTATGAGAAACAACATGGGCTTACCTCAAGGTTCAATCTTAGGCCCATTGCTTTTTAGTTTGTTTATAAATGATTTTCCATGTTGTTGTCCAGATGTTGAATGTCAGCTTCATGCTGATGATACAGTAACTTATACATCTGCTAAGTCACCTGCCAAGGTTGCTGCCATTTTATCTGAACAAATGGAAAGGATATCTACATGGCTCCAGGAAAGTCATCTTACTTTAAATGTTAAGAAAACAGTTTTATGTGCTTCTCTAATAGGAAAGCAAAAAATGAGGAAATAGAGGAAGTAGAGGAGTTTAATTTTTTAGGCGTTGTTAAATTTGATAAACATATAAAAAGCTTTCAAAAATGGTAAGGATTAACCTAAATTGTTTTAAACTTATTAGACAGTATATCACACTTGAGGAAGCTCATCTTAACTAAAAAACTTGAGATGTTGTACAATCGGGCGTTTAAAATAACAGATAAAACGCCAAATCGATGGCATCATTGTCTTTTTTTTTTTAAACGGAATATGCTTAGTTTTACAAATTTTTGTAAAATTTTTATTTTTAAATGCTTGCAGAATAAGGCAATCTGTTCTGTGTAAACATAAGGAGACAGGACGTTACAGCGTAGAACTACACAAGGGCAAAGAACCTTTTCTGTAAAGGGCTCTCAATGAGCTTAAAGCAGTATGTGAATTAAAGTCTTTTACACTGGTTTAAAATAAACCAGAGCTGTACGCATATTTAAATTTAATAAAGGTTTGTTTTAATTAGTTATTCATGTTGCCAGGGTTGGAAATATCCTTAAAATAAGTACAGATTATTGAGGTATGTATTTGTATGTATGTATAAATGATGTGCCACATTAGCTAAAAGCTTTATTCTATGATAAGCAGTTTTTTTTGTTTGTTTTCTTTAGAAAAGCCTTTCTAGGGACTCAAGATGCAAATTAGCTCATGCTATACTCCCTATGTGCAATACATATTTCCATCAGGTTTTTGTACTGTCCCTATTCAAATAAACTTATAAAACATTTTATTCTGAAATTATTACATTAGCCCCTTCTTTTTTTTATGGCGTTGGTAAATTTACATTTCTTGTGTACATTTGTGATCTATATATTTTGTAGAATTTGCTTTTGTTACAGCATCCCTGCTGATAAAAAAAACAATAGAAATCATTACAGAAATTCTAATGGTTGTCATGGGAATTGTATTGGTTTTAATTGAAATTATAATGCTCTTTGTGGGTCTCTACTGGTAATGTATTGGGTTCTATTTGTGGCATGTTTATGTCTAGTGGAAACCAATACAAACCAATCAATCCTAATAGAATATGGCCCAAAACACACTATATTTTTAAAGATTTTAATGGTATTTTTGTTTTTTTTTCAGCAGGGGTGTCATAGTCAGTTGGGGGAAAATGAAATCACTGGGACGTACCTGGCCACCCCTGAGAAAAAGTTCTGGCTACACCCCTGCTATTAATAATGAATAAGGTAATTAATGTAATATATTTCTGTAAATATGACGTCATTAATCAGTGATGTAAGGGTGGGATGTACAGACAGACCTGCAGTAATAACTCTGTACTAATTATAATATTATAACCATCAGTAATTCAGCCAATCAGCACATTATAATCACTCCATTTAGGCATTATATATGTAAATTTATTCATGTCTCACTAATGAAAGAGTGAACTGCACTTCACCTGGTCGGTGTTGCACTCCCTCTCGCACGTGCTCTGCGCGTCCACCCACAGGTGAGGGTTCAGAAAGTTGGGACAGACCCCAACATGCTCCGCGCCGCCGGCCGCAAGCCCTAACACAGGGAAGAGGAGGAGGAGGAGGAGGAAGCGCCAAACACGCACGAGCGCGCAACTGCTCACACACGTCATCACAAAAGAAAAACAAATAAACGAATTGAAACAGATTTCACTTCCGCATTGGTTAATCCCAAAACTCGCGCACGTGCTACAACAAACAGAGCTACATCCGACGGTCACACACACACGCGCGGTCACGCGTGCGTGCGTGTGTGTGTGTGTGTGTGTTGGTTCAACACCCCCTCCCTCACCCCGACACCCACACGGACCATCACAGAGGTCACGTGCGAGTCAAAACTACAGTTTAAAACAGTTTTAAACACAAACAAACAAACGCTGAGATCAAAGACAGCGCGCGCTCTTGAAGTTTGTGTTTTTACTGCGCGAGTTTCCGGTTTAAAACCGCTTTAATGAGTCTGGATGTATTTTGCACACACACGCACACACACACATACACACTCCATTCAAAATACTAATACTAATAATAATAATGAGTGACATTTTATTGCTTTATTCATACAGTTGCAAATGTACAGAAGTTTGTGCCCCCATTCTGCATGGGAAGAGGTTTTTTATATATATATAAATGTGTTTCTGTACTGTTACAATGCAACGATCCACAACAGTTAAGGACATGCTCAGAAAGATAAAACGATATTATCACACGCAGGAAGTGTGAAGCAGATTTCTGAAGTTATTATATATATATATATATATATATATATATATATATATATATATATATATAAACTATTTGGTTGTTTTCGTGATAACAAGAACAGTGAAATTCATCACATTTCCATCATGACATCTCTAGGTAAAAATGTAACCTGGTCTTCAAATAAACAGCGTTCTTCGTTAACAGTTTGCTAAGCTTCATTTTTGCTAATCATGGTTTATGCACGTGCTGTCAGAGTTCGTTTACGCTCCGCAAGTTTGCGCTCGCCATTCTGGCACAAATCTCACGTGTAGGCGGGGCTTAACAGCGATTTACTCTCACTGGCTAATGACATTTGGATCGACAGCTCGAGTGTCCAGCTGAGGAGGATGGTGATAGTGATGGTGATTGTGATGATGATGATGATGATGACACTCCTGAGAGCTCATCTCGACAATATAGTGGTATGAGACCCAAACCTCAGTAAGTAAGTCATTTCCACCACAAAGTACAAACAGTATAACTGTACCGAGAACCGCATCCAGGACGCTCTCCAAAACACATGACCCTGAAGTCTCTACTTCCAGGTCAGGTAGTTGTCCATCCAAATCTCACTAGCCAATGAGAGTAAAGCACTGTTAAACCCCACCCACAGGTGAAATTTGTGCTATTAAAGATGTCTAGGTTACATTTCTGAGTGTTTTTGTTCTTTCTCTTTGTATGTTTTTATTCATTTCATGAAAAGTTACATTCAATACTTTTGGCACAAATTTAATTCCATACCAGTCCAGAGTCCAGATTACAGACGTGTTCAGAGAATATTGTCTCAGACTTTTCCTGTCCTGGTTTTCACCTGTGTCAGCAATCAGACTGTGGAGAATGCTTCAGAAGTGCTGAATTCATCCACATGAATATCAGTACATTACACTGAGACCGTCTTATATTCACACCTTTACTTACACGTACATGTGCCTTGTGCTTATGGTGTAACCTGCCTGGTGTACCTGATTCTAACTTTGCACATTTAAAAGTGTGAAAAATAAATCAGGTTTAAGATAAAAATCAAACAATGAAACTGTAGATTGGATTGTAGATTGGATTATATATACTCAGGAGGAAAGTTAAAGCAGCAGTCTTGCTGTGTTCAGTTCAGTGTGTTAAGTATGCAGGGGCGTCTGGGAAAGCGAGTGTGTGAATGTCACTGTGCAGGAGTGTGTCTTTGTTGCACTAGGATTCACCGCCTCCTGAGCCTTTATGCCTAGACGGTGACCTTTGAACCTTGCGGTGACCTCTGACCCGCTACATTGAAGCTGCTGTGGAGACGAAGAAAATGTCCGTCAGCACAAAAACACAATCTGCTGCCTCTTTGTTGGACTTGAGCGTGACCCTAACACACACACACACACACACACACACTCACACACTATTCAGAAAACTAACTTCCAGTTTACAGCATTTAACAGAAACCATTAGGAGCATCTTATAACGTGCTATATGTGTTCAGTAGTGTAGTGGGAGGACGTGTGTGTGTGTGTTCAGTAGTGTAGTGGGAGGACGTGTGTGTGTGTGTTCAGTAGTGTAGTGGGAGGACGTGTGTGTGTGTGTTCAGTAGTGCAGTGGGAGGATGTGTGTGTGTGTTCAGTAGTGCAGTGGGAGGACGTGTGTGTGTTCAGTAGTGTAGTGGGAGGACGTGTGTGTGTTCAGTAGTGTAGTAGGTGTGTGTGTGTTCAGTAGTGTAGTAGGTGTGTGTGTGTGTTCAGTAGTGTAGTAGGTGTGTGTGTTCAGTAGTGTAGTAGGTGTGTGTGTGTGTTCAGTAGTGTAGTAGGTGTGTGTGTTCAGTAGTGTAGTAGGTGTGTGTGTGTTCAGTAGTGTAGTAGGTGTGTGTGTGTTCAGTAGTGTAGTAGGTGTGTGTGTTCAGTAGTGTAGTAGGTGTGAGTGTGTTCAGTAGTGTAGTAGGTGTGTGTGTTCAGTAGTGTAGTAGGTGTGTGTGTTCAGTAGTGTAGTAGGTGTGAGTGTGTTCAGTAGTGTAGTAGGTGTGTGTGTTCAGTAGTGTAGTAGGTGTGTGTGTGTTCAGTAGTGTAGTAGGTGTGAGTGTGTTCAGTAGTGTAGTAGGTGTGAGTGTGTTCAGTAGTGTAGTAGGTGTGTGTGTTCAGTAGTGTAGTAGGTGTGTGTGTGTTCAGTAGTGTAGTGGGAGGACGTGTGTGTGTTCAGTAGTGTAGTAGGTGTGTGTGTGTTCAGTAGTGTAGTAGGTGTGTGTGTGTTCAGTAGTGTAGTAGGCGTGTGTGTGTTCAGTAGTGTAGTAGGTGTGTGTGTGTTCAGTAGTGTAGTAGGTGTGTGTGTGTGTTCAGTAGTGTAGTAGGTGTGTGTGTCTTCAGTAGTGTAGTAGGTGTGTGTGTGTGTTCAGTAGTGTAGTAGGTGTGTGTGTTCAGTAGTGTAGTAGGTGTGTGTGTTCAGTAGTGTAGTAGGTGTGTGTGTGTCTTCAGTAGTGTAGTAGGTGTGTGTGTGTGTTCAGTAGTGTAGTAGGTGTGTGTGTGTCTTCAGTAGTGTAGTGGGAGGAATTTATATTTAAATTAAACATTTATATAAAACTATTTTCCTTCGTTTCTTTTTGTTTGTTGGGACGCGTCTCCTTTAAGGCGTCACGCGCTTTATCACTGGGGCGCCGATTTACCTCAGGAATTGGGAATGTCGGGTTTCTCCTCGCGCTCAGTAATGACACCGCGAACACACACTGCTGCAGATTAATGAAATAAAGAGGAGTGTGTGTGTGAGAGAGAGAGAGAGAGAGAGAGAGAGAGTGTGAGAGAGACACACAGAGACACAGAGAGAGACACAGACACCACTCAGGGGAGGGGGAGATAAAGAATGGACGCTGTGGATGCGGGTAAGTAAAGTTTATAAACGGTAAATTAGCACAGCTAAGCTAACTTCCTGAACTTCCTGTCAGGACTTGCCTTAGCTTTTACACACAGGAGATAACTAATACCTAAACTAATACCTCCTTTTTAACTAAATTATTGTAACATGGTTTATAATCAGCTCTTCATCATTAATCATCTGTTTCTGAGTTTATTACATATACTGTACAGTCTCAGTAACGGGAAACAAACAACTATTAACTCTGCTCTGTTGTTGTTGTTGTTGTTGTTGTTGTCGTCGTCGATGACAATGACGTCACCGCGTCCATGCCAATCTCTCATTAATAAATAAACATGAGTGTATAGCAGGGAGAGGGGTGAAGACAGATCTCCACCTGACACTTTTATTTTAATTTTAAACTATACTCCAAAACTACAGTGGTGCTTGAAAGTATGTGAACCCTTTAGAATTTTCTAGAATTCTGCATAAATCTGACTTAAATCATCCATTATTACATATCCGTGAGTGGTAAAAGTATGTGCACCTCTAGGATTAGCAGTTAATCTGAAGGTGAGATTAGAGTCCGGTGTTTTCAGTCAGTGGGATGATGATCAGGTGTGAGTGAGTGAGCGTCCTGTTTTATTTAAAGAACAGGGATCTATCGGAGTCTGATCTTCACAAAGTGTTTGTGGAAGTGTATCATGGTACAAACAAAGGAGATTTCTGAGGACCTCCGAAAAAGAGTTGTTGAAGCTCATCGTGGTGGAAAAGGTCACAAAACCATCTGTAAAGAGTTTGGACTCCACCAATCCACAGTCAGACAGATTGTGTACAAATGGAGGAAGTTCAACACCATTGTTCCCCTCCCCTGAGTGGAGACCAACAAAGATCACTCCAAGAGCAAGACGTGTAATAGTCCACAAGGACACAGAGGAACCCAGGGTGACTTCTAATCAACGGAAGGCCTCTCTCACATTGTCTAATGTTAATGTTCATGAGTCCACCATCAGGAGAACACTGAACAACAATGGTGTGTGTGGCAGTGCTGTAAGGAGAAAGTCACTGCTCTCCAAAAAGAACATTGCTGCCCTTCTGCAGTTTGTTAAAGATCACGTGGACGAGTCAGAAGGCTATTGGAAAAATATTTTGTGGATGGATGAGAACAAAATACTGTAGAACATTTTGGTTTAAATGAGAAGTGTTATGTTTGGAGAAAACACTGCATTCCAGCATAAGAACCTTCTCCCATCACATTACAGCATGTGAAACATGGTGGTGGTAGTGTAATGGTTTGGACCTGTTTTGCTGCATCTGGACCAGGACGACTCGCCATCATTGATGAAACAATGAATTGTGAATTATACCAGTGAATTCTAAAGGAAAATATCAGGACATCTGCCCATGAACTGAATCTGAAGAGAAAGTGGGTCATACAGCAAGACAACGATCCTAAACACATGAGTCGCTCTACTAAAGAACGCTTAAAGAAGAATAAAGTTCATGTTTTGGAATGTCCAAGTCAAAGTCCTGACCTTAATCCAATAGAAATGTTGTGGAAGAACCTGAAGCAAGCAGTTCATGTGAGGAAACCCACCAACATCCCAGAGTTGAAGCTGTTCTGTACTGAGGAACGGGATAAAACTCCTCCGAGCCGATGTGCAGGACTGATCAACAGTTACCCCAAACGCTTATCTGCAGTTATTACTGCACGAGGGGCTCACACCACATACTGAAAACAAAGGTGCACATACTTTTACCCCTCACAGATTGGGCTGCACGATTA
>NC_071280.1:20364356-20384356 GCF_023375685.1 Ictalurus furcatus
CTCAGAACGTTCTGGAGATTGTCTATGGGCAGACCATCTGCTGGATCGGCACGTTCTACTGCCCCCTAATGCCTGCCATCAACACCATCAAGTACTTCCTTGTCTTCTACATCAAGAAGGTCAGAAACACTGTGAAAGAGTGACAGGCCATGCCTTTATTCAGACTGATTTGAATAAATACAGGTGTGAAGACAGTGTTTTTGATTTTGTTAGCTTTTTAATGAGCGTGTTGATTAAGGCTGGTTAAAAATATCAGTTCTCTGATTTTAATCTATCTTCAATTTAATGAAACGATACAGATTCAGGAAATCCAGGAATCGATCTCTTTCATGTTTTGAATTTTGAAACCGGTTTTATTTATTTATTTTTTATTTACAATGTTTTTATTTTACAGTAATGTGCAGTTTTTTACCTTGTGTGTATTGTTTGCACATATTTATGATTTCTTGTTACAATGTTCGTTACTTATGTGTGTCCTATTGTTAAAGTAAATGTGTATTTCAGTAATACAGTTAAGTAGCAGGGTTTCAGTTACCAGCATTTATATTAAAGCATAGATTCCAACATTTTAAATGAAACATCAATAACAAATCGATACCATATAAATAAGTATCGAATCGGCAAATTGGTCGCAATACCCAGCCCTAATGTTAATGAGTGTGTTAACGAGTGTGTTGTGGTACAGGTGACTCTGGTGAATAATTGTCGTCCTGCGTCTCGTCCATTCCGTGCCAGCAGCTCCAACTTCTTCTTCCTGGCGGTGCTGCTGATTGGATTAGCACTTGCTACACTTCCTGTTACAGTCAGCATTGCACTGTGAGAGACACACACACACACACAGAGAAACCACCATATTTTAGCGAATCCCGCTGTATCTTCTGTATGTAGAGTCATAATAAATTCCATGTTATATAATAGGTTTGTAGTGAATCATCTTTTTGCTCATTTATATAAATTATTGAGTCAACTTTTTTAAGGAATTGCAGTACATCAGAAGAATAAATCAGTAGTGTTTGCTTAAACGACTCGGTGTTGTTTGCTTAAACGACTCGGTGTTGTTTGCTTAAACGACTCGGTGTTGTTTGCTTAAACGACTCGGTGTTGCTTGCTTATACGACTCTGTGTTGCTTGCTTATATGACTCTGTGTTGCTTGCTTATACGACTCTTGAGGTGATAATTGTGTGGATAAGCCTTTCTGCCAGAGAGAGGAAGGGCCATATTGGACAATATTTCTAAGGTGGTAAAAGGTTTTAGAAACATGTTTAATGTGTGCATCAAATGTCATCTGAGTATCACAGATGACACCCAGGTTCTGCACTTGAGAGGAGGGAAGCATGAGGCTGTTGTCAACATCAGTTTGAGATTTAGGTCATCTTTACGTGTAGCAGCCAGTGTACCAATGAGCTCAGTTACGAACAGTTCAGCTTCAGAACATTAAGCTGCATCCAGGTAGTAATTTCTTGCAGACACTCTGTCAGTACAGTTAAAGTGCAGGTAATATCAGTGCTGATGTAGATTTGAGTATCATCAGCCTATCAGTGATAACCAAGCCCATACATCCCAATAATCTACCCGAGACTGACCCCTGTGGAACACCCTGATGCACTGGAACAGTCTCAGATTTATTATTACCCAAGGTCACTAACTGAGAGCCATCTGTGAGATAAGACCTGAACCAGTCCAGCACTGTCCCAGAGACACCAAGCCAGCTGTGCAGCCTATGCAGTAAGATGGTGTGGAATATAGTGTCAAATACAGCACTTAAGTCTAACAAGATCGAAATACTGCATGCACCTGTGGCAGCTGCAATAAGGAGGTCATTCATGACCCTCACCAAGGCTGTCTCAGTGCTTTGCCCAGTTCTAAACCCTGATGAGTTTGAGATAAGTATGCGAGTAATTGTCCTGCAACAGCATGCTCCTGAACCTTTGCCAAAAAAAGGTGGTTGGATATGGGCCTATAATTTAACAAATCAGAGGCAACACATCCAGCCTTTTAAAAAAGATACATTTATTTATCCCTTATTGTTTTTATCTTATTTTATTTTTATTTATCTAACCCGGTGAGGCGAGTCCTGGTGGGCTCTCGCTTCTGGTTTCCAAGCCTTCACCAGCGACTCTGGGGCCTACAGGGGGCAGCGACCCGCTCCGGGGACAGTGGCAGGTGGGGAGTTTGACTGGGGCTGTACAACTATCGAAGCGATAGGGAGGACAGAACCCTCCGGTAGAGCAGAAGGGCAAAAGCTCACTTGATCTTGATTTCAGTATGACTACAGACCGTGAAGGCAGGGCCTCACCATCCTTCTGGCTTTTTGGGTTTTAAGCAGGAGGTGTCAGAAAAGTTACCACAGGGATAACCGGTTTGTGGTGGCCAAGCATTCATAGCAGCGTCACTTTTTGATCCTTCGATGTCTGCTCTTCTGATCATTGTGAAGCAGAATTCACCAAGTGTTGGATTGTTCACCCACTAACAGGAAATGTGAGCTGTGTTTAGATCGTCGTGAGACAGGTTAGTTTTAGCCTACTGATGATGTGTCGGACGTGGTGCTAAATGACTCGTAAATGAGTTATATGACTCGGTGATGGTTATATGTCTCGGTGTTTGGTTATATGGCTCGGTGTTTGGTTATATGGCTCGGTGTTTGGTTATATGACTCCGTGTTTGGTTATATGGCTCGGTGTTTGGTTATATGACTCGGTGATGGTTATATGTCTCGGTGTTTGGTTATATGGCTCGGTGTTTGGTTATATGACTCGGTGTTTGGTTATATGACTCCGTGTTTGGTTATATGGCTCGGTGTTTGGTTATATGACTCGGTGATGGTTATATGGCTCGGTGTTTGGTTATATGGCTCGGTGTTTGGTTATATGACTCGGTGTTTGGTTATATGGCTCGGTGTTTGGTTATATGACTCGGTGATGGTTATATGTCTCGGTGTTTGGTTATATGGCTCGGTGTTTGGTTATATGGCTCGGTGTTTGGTTATATGGCTCGGTGTTTGGTTATATGGCTCGGTGTTTGGTTATATGACTCCGTGTTTGGTTATATGTCTCGGTGTTTGGTTATATGGCTCGGTGTTTGGTTATATGACTCCGTGTTTGGTTATATGGCTCGGTGTTTGGTTATATGACTCCGTGTTTGGTTATATGACTCAGGATCCGTAGCTCGGGGGCGTGTGGAGCGTTTATGAACTACACCACGTCGTGGGAGGCCATACCTCGCTCAGTGTCTCAGCTGCCCTCAGGCCTGCAGTCTGTCCTTACTGCACTCGCTTCAGAGGCCTGCGCCGTGTCCTTCTTCGTCATCACCTGGTGACCATATACACACACACACACACACATACATACACACAAACACACACTTTATATATATATAAAATATACACACACACTTTCACTCAGAAATGTTTAAAGTAGATTAGCATTAATTCTCTCTGTGTGTGTGTGTGTGTGTGTGTGTGTGTGTTGCAGTTTGGCAATGTTCTATGTGATTGCATTAGCTGGGGCTCATAAACGTATCATCAATCAGCTGAGAGATCAACTGGCCATGGTGAGACACACACACACACACACACACCAAATGGCATGTGCCGATATCAGTCCTTTATTGTCATAATTATGTTGTGTCACTGATGACATCAAGTACACTTCATTTCTCTGTCTTTGTCTCTCTCTCCCTCACTCTATCTCTCTCTATCTCTATCTCTCTCTCTATCTCTCTCTCTCCCTCACTCTATCTCTCTCTATCTCTCCTCTCTCTATCTCTCTCTCCCTCACTCTATCTCTCTCTATCTCTCCTCTCTCTATCTCTCTCTATCTCTCTCTCTATCTCTCCCTCACTCTCTCCCTCACTCTCTCCCTCACTCTATCTCTCCTCTCTCTCCCTCACTCTATCTCTCTCTATCTCTCCCTCACTCGATCTCTCTCTATCTCTCTCTATCTCTCCTCTCTTTCTATCACTCTCTCTATCTCTCTCTTTCCCTCACTCTTTATTTCTCTCTCTCACTCTCCCTCACTCTCTATCTCTCTCCTCTCTCCCTCTCTCTATCTCTCACTCTCTCTGTCCCTCACTCTATCTCTCCTCTCTCTCCCTCACTCTATCTCTCTCTTTATCTCTCTCTATATCTCCTCTCTCTCTCACTCTCTATCGCTCTCTCTCTATCTCTCTCTCCCCTCACTCTCTATCTCTCTCTCTCCCCTCACTCTCCCTCACTCTCTATCTCTCTCTCCTCACTCTCCCTCACTCTCTATCTCTCCTCTCTCTCCTCTATCTCTCTCCTCTCTCCCTCACTCTCTCTCTCTCCTCTCTCCCTCACTCTCTATCTCTCTCCTCTCTCTCTCTCTCTCTCTCTCTCTCCCTCTCTCTCTCTCACTCTCTCACTATAGGAAGGGAGAGATAAGCGATTTCTGATGCAGAAATTGTGTCAGGCTCAGTCTAATCCCCGTTGCCGTGGGAACCAGAAACCCAGCAGTTCCAGTGTGTACATGATTGCCCCGCCCACTGAGACACACGCCTAGTATACTCTCCTCTCAACAAACTGATTGGTTCTGTGTATAATGATCTCTTCTCCTGGGACCAGTCTATAACACGCTGTCTGATTGGTTCAGTCCAGAACAGGTTCTCCCCTGACTGTCACCTCTGTAATGAATCAGTCAGGTGATCTGTCGTTATATTGATGTGGAGCTCTTGATTGGCTTTGACAAAATCAGCATGTTTTAAGGACCACTACATAATGAGCTTTCATCTGATTTCATCTCTCCTCTGATTGGTTAAACTGTTACGCACTGCATTTTCATTGGTTGAACTGTGTGTGTGTGTGTGTGTTGATGCTTATGCTTTTATATCCTGTGTCTTTTTTTCCTGTGTGTTTTTTGGACATATTTAACTCATAATCAGACAGTGTGAGAATTAAACAAATACACTAGTCGTGTGTGTGTGTGTGTGTGTTTCAAAGAATACAAATAATTTTTTATATTCAGTCATTGACAAGAATAAAAACTAAAATTAAACACACAGGTGGTTTGAGTTTTTATGAGGTGTGTGTGTGTGTGTGTAACACTCAGGTGTTCAGGGTGCAGTGTGTTTTACAGGCTGAGTGGAACTGATATAGTTATATTATCATGTGACTATCATCAGTTCTTTCCTCATGCTCAGTTTTAATGTCCACTGTATGGCCATAGGTATGTGTCCAGGTGTTTAAGCTACACCCATTGCTCACAGGTGAATTAAATCCAGCTTGTAGCCATGCAGTCTCCATAGACATATGCTGGCAGTAGAATGGGTCGTACTGAAGATCTCGTGATTTTAAACGTGACTCTGTCACAGGATGCCCCTTTACCACCAGTCAGATCTGCCCTGGTCATCTGCTGTTATTGTGAAATGGAAGAGTCTAGAAGCAGTAGACCACACAAACATGCTGAAGTGTGTAGAACATAAAAATCACCCCTCCTCTGTTTCTCCACTCACTACAGAGCACCGAACTCCATTTGGAAGCAACATCAGCATAAGAACTGTGCTTCAGGAGCTTTATGAAATAGATTTCATAGCTGGGCAGCAGCACAAGCCTGGGATCACTGGACTCTGGAGTGGAGGAGGGAGAATGTTCTGGTGCTGTTTCACTGAAGGGAAATGTTAATGCTATAGCAGACACAGATGCAAAGGGTTGAGTTTGAGTGCAAGATCTCGAGTGTCCTGCACAGAGCCCTGGCCTCAACCCCACTGAACACCTTTGGGATGAACTGGAACTGGAGTCTCCTCAGATCATCATCATCACCTGACCTCAACCTCACTAACACTCTTGTAGCTGAATGAACACAAATCCCCATAGCCACGCCCCAAAATCTAGTGGAAAGCCTTCTCAGAAGAATGGAGCTCATTGTAGCCACAAAGAGGAGGGTGACTCTATATCAATGCCCAGGGCTTTGGAATAGGACGTCCAACAAGATCATATGGGTGTGATTGCCAGGTGTCCACATACTTTTGGCCTTAAAGTGTATTTTCAGTATATGTATTAGTTAACTGTAGCTACTGTTCGATGTTTATTTGAACATTAATTTGTAAGTCTTGATAATGTAAACTATATTTTCTAAGTTTCCTTCTTTCTGTTCCTGACAGTTTGGGTTTGAAGGTTTAAACATGCTGTTGTAAAACTCCATCTCAGACACTTCTACTCAAGAACAATCTGACAAACTCTGAGGTGTGAACTACACACAGGTGTTTTTAATCATCTGAACCTGGAGTTCAGAAAAATCCACTTAAGCAGCTGCGACTCTGAATACCAGGAACTTTCCTCACGTAAGCACTGATGTGACTTTTTGAACTCTGAATACTCTTGGTGTCTACAACACTGCTTTTGGGTGGAGCTTATTGGGTGATTTTAAACACAACCATAAAAGGACATGCCAAAAAATGTGGGTGGAGCTATAGCCTTGTGGGATGATGTCATAAGTGTAGTGTTCTCTGACTGGCTCTTACTGTCTCCAGAAGCACTAAGAGAAATGATCAGCTCCGCCCTAATATTGATCTGACGCGCAAAAATCATTAAATCACTGTGTGGTACTGAATCACCTAGGTACTGAATCATTGAGAAGTACTGAATCACTACATTACTGAATCACTGTGAGGTACTGAATCAATAAGTTACTGAATCACTGTAAGGTACTGAATCACTGTGAGGTACTGAATCAATAAGTTACTGAATCACTGTGAGGTACTGAATCAATAAGTTACTGAATCACTGTAAGGTCCTGAATCACTGTGCGGTACTGAATCAATAAGTTACTGAATCACTGTAAGGTACTGAATCACTGTGAGGTACTGAATCAATAAGTTACTGAATCACTGTAAGGTACTGAATCACTGTGAGGTACTGAATCAATAAGTTACTGAATCACCGTGAGGTACTGAATCAATAAGTTACTGAATCACTGTAAGGTCCTGAATCACTGTGCGGTACTGAATCAATAAGTTACTGAATCACTGTAAGGTCCTGAATCACTGTGAGGTACTGAATCAATAAGTTACTGAATCACTGTAAGGTCCTGAATCACTGTGCGGTACTGAATCAATAAGTTACTGAATCACTGTAAGGTACTGAATCACTGTGAGGTACTGAATCAATAAGTTACTGAATCACTGTAAGGTACTGAATCACTGTGAGGTACTGAATCAATAAGTTACTGAATCACTGTGCGGTACTGAATCAATAAGTTACTGAATCACCGTGAGGTACTGAATCACTGTGAGGTAATAAAACACTGCATGATACTGAATTGTTGACATGCACACATTGTATATTAAGTACATTTGCATATGTGTGTGTGTGTGTGTGTGTGTGTGTGTGTGTACACTTTAAAATCGCATAGTTATGTTTATCAGGTGTTTGTGTGTTGAAAAAGGTCGCGGGGTTTGAGGACTTTTATTTTGCCTCTGATTTTTTTTTTTTTTTTAAACTGTGAGTGTTTTGTCTCTCTCTGGTTGCCGTAGTTTCCGCTGCAGCTGTGTCAGCGCTAAATAAAGACTGTAATAAGGAGAATAAAGCGCGTTTATGCGCGGGTCTCGCGCTTAATCCCGCATTAATAAACCCGCACGCTTTATCATGCGCGTGAGTAATGAGGATCAGCGCAGTGTCAGTGTGTGTTAGGTGTGTGTGTGTCAGTGTGTGTTAGGTGTGTGTGTGTGTTAGGTGTGTGTCAGTGTGTGTCAGTGTGTGTTAGGTGTGTGTGTGTGTGTGTGTGTCAGTGTGTGTTAGGTGTGCGTGTGCGTGTGTGTCAGTGTGTGTTCGGTGTGTGTGTGTCAGTGTGTATGTTAGGTGTGTGTATATGTATATAGAAGCTGACAGGCCGTTGCGGGAACATTAACACTGAGAACAGGAACATCACTGAACATCTCCAGCTTCCTCTGTGTGAGAGGTCAGAAGATTTCTCTCTCTCTCTCTTTCTCTCTGTCTCTCTCTGTCTCTCTCTCTTTCTCTCTCACTCACTCTGTCTGTCTCTCTCTGTCTCTCTCTCACTGTCTCTCTCTGTCTCTCTCTCACTGTCTCTCTCTGTCTCTCTCTCTGTCTCTCTCTCTCTCTGTCTCTCTCTGTCTCTCTCTCTTTCTCTCTCACTCACTCTGTCTGTCTCTCTCTGTCTCTCTCTCACTGTCTCTCTCTGTCTCTCTCTCTGTCTCTCTCTCTCACTGTCTCTCTCTCTGTCTCTCTCTCTCTCACTGTCTCTCTCTCTCTCACTGTCTCTCTCTCTTTCTCTGTCTGTCTGTCTGTCTCTCTCTCTCTTTCTCTCTCTCACACACTCTGTCTCTCTGTTGTCTGTCTCTCTGTCTCTCTCTCTGTCTCTCTCTCTCTCCATCTGTTCATGTCTGTGTTAAGAACATGTTGCATGCGCTGTGTTTTTTTTATTAATTTGTTTATTTATTTGTTTGTTTAATATGTCTTCATTTTTATAAAAATTTTATTTGTGTTGTTTTTGTTTGTATTTAGTGTTTATAATATTTCGTGTGTGTGCACAAAAAGTAAGATATGCATTTTTTTTTTTGTATTGAATTCATAATATTTAAATATATTCAGTTAAAAATCACACATTTGTATAAATTTAATAAGAATTTAGTCCTTAAAGCTCGGGTTAGTTTTATTTCAGATCAGAGATATTTTAATATTCAGGATAAAAGTCAGTATAAATGATATACAGAAGTGTACACACCGATCAGCCAGAACATTAACACCACTGACAGGTGAAGGGTGAAGGGAATAACGCTGATGGACTCATTACCGTGGCACCTGTAAAGGGGTGGGGTTTATTTGTTAGGCAGGTGAACGGTCAGTTCTGGAAGTCGACGTGTTGGAAGCAGGAGAAATGGGCAAGTGTACGGATCTGAGTGACTTTGACACGGGCCAGATTGTGATGTCTAGACGTCTGGATCAGAGCTTCTCCAGAACAGCAGGTGTTGTGGGGTGTTGCTGGTGTGCAGGGGTCAGTACCTACCAAAAATGCTCCAAGGAAGGAGAACCGGTGACAGGGTCCTGGGTGTACAAGGCTCATTGATGTGTGTGAGGAGAGAAGGCTATTCCGTGTGGTCCGATCCCACAGAAGATCTACTCTAGTACAAAGTAATCATGCTGGTTCTGATAGAAAGGAGTCAGGACACACAGAGCATCACAGTTTGCCGCGTGTGGAGCTGCGTAGCTGCAGAGCGGTCAGAGAGCCCGTGCTGACCCCCTGTACACCACCGAAATCTCCTACAACGGGCATGTGAACATCAGAACTGGACCATGGAGCAATGGAAGAAGGTGGCCTGGTCTGATGAATCAGGTTTTCTTTTCCATCATGTGGACGGGTGTGTGTGTGTGTGTGTGTGTGTGCGCGTGTCGCTTACCTGGGGAAGAGATGGTACCAGGATGCACTATGGGAAGAAGGTGAGCTGGTGGAGATGGGAATTAAACCCCCAAACCCAGAGGTGTGAGGCAAACATGCAAAAAATTGAGATTCAGTTTTCTAATGTTCATAAAATCCTGTAATTCAGAGCTGAAATTCAGGGGAAGGCAATCGATCCTGTCTTCACATGTCCCCACTTCCCACACCTCTTAAAAGTTCTGAAACCAAGAGGAACCTCTATCAAAGTGAAGGAAAGCCCAGAGTGTGGAGAAAGAAAGGATCTGCTCATGATCCAGAACATACAAGCTCATCTGTGAAACATGGTGGAGGTAGCGTCATGGCTTGGGCTTGCATGGCTGCTTGTGGAACATTCTCACTGATCTTTATTGATGATGAACTCATGATGGTAGCAACAGAATGAATTCAGAACTTTACAGGAACATTCTGTCTGCAGATTTACAGAGAAACGCGTCCGAATGAATGAGGAGGAACTTCATCATGCAGCAAGACAACGATCCAAAACACACTTCCACCTCAACACAGGACTTCATCAGGGGAATAGTGGAAGGTTTTAGACTCAATCACTAGACCTGAGAATACCAGTTTATTGTAGAAATGTGTTGTGGTACTATATGTTTTTTAGAATATAAATCAATTTGTAGTTAAATAAAAATGTCATTAGGACATCAGGACTTTCTCTTAGTTTATAAAACTGTTCCTGAAACACAGTGAAGCTGAGCTGCGTGTTTCATTTGTCTTTAATCATAATGATCATCCTAATCCCTTAACGAGTGTGTGTGTGTGTGTCTGTGTGTGTGTGTGTGTCAGGCGTGGTCATGGCGGCGTGTGGCTCCGACTCGGTGCACTACATCCGTCTGCAGAATGCGAGTGAGTGTGTGTTAGAGTCTCTGCGGTCTCAGCGGCGTGACGGTGTATTCTGTGACGTGACCGTGCGGATCCAGGACGCGTCCCTACGCGCTCACGCCTGCGTGCTGGCGGCCGGAAGCCCGTTCTTCCAGGACAAGCTGCTGCTGGGCCACTCGGAGATCAGTGTTCCGCCCCTGGTTCCGGCCGACGCCGTGCTGCAGCTGGTGGACTTCCTGTACAGCGGCTCCATGGTGCTGCTGCGCTCGCAGGCCCTGCGCATGCTTACCGCAGCCAGCATCCTACAGATCAAGAGCGTCATAGACGAGTGCACACAGATCATCTCCGCCTCCGCCAACCACAAACGGGCCGCTGCTGCTGCCGCTGCTGCTGCCGCCGCTGCCAAGAGCCGGGGCACCGAGGAGGGCGGGGCTGTGGGAGGAGCCATGCCTGGGTTTGGATACTCCATGGAGGAGTGTGGTGAAGTCACATCAGAAAGCACAGAGCAGCCGAGTGCACACTTCATCTCACAACATCAAGCGGGACTGCAGACAGGTAGCACACAGACAGACAGACGGGTAGCACACAGACAGACAGACGGGTAGCACACAGACAGACAGACAGACGGGTAATCGGAGGTGTGTGTAACGCGTTACCGTAATTAATGAGTTTTTCTGATAACGCGGTAGCGTAACGTGTTCGATTTTAAATGTATAAAATTTGATTAGTTACTGATATCAGTAAAATGGCATTTACATTTTAACTGCAGTAAAAAATTATTATTCAGAAAACAATATGATGTAAAATGCGTTTTAAAATAAATCACGTTTTAACCTGAAGATTTTTTCTTTAGACCCGAATAGAGATAAAATTTCATATCACGATTATCAGTTTTATCACCGTATCAATAAAATGTGCTGAAAATGTACAGAAAGTACTGATACATACTGAAATCATTTAAACAGGGTTATATCTGACTATAAAGTGTGTCACAAAAGTGAGTACACCCCTCACATTTTTGTAAATATTTGATGATATCTTTTCATGTGACAACACTGAAGAAATGACACTGTGCTACAATGTAAAGTAGTGAGTGTACAGCTTGTGTAACAGTGTAAATTTGCTGTCCCCTCAAAATAACTCAACACACAGCCATTAATGTCTAAACCGCTGGCAACAAAAGTGAGTACACCCCTAAGTGAAAATGTCCAAATGGGGCCCAAAGTGTCGATATTTTGTGTGGCCACCATTATTTTCCAGCACTGCCTTAACCCTCTTGGGCATGGAGTTCACCAGAGCTTCACAGGTTCCACTGGAGTCCTTTTTTCCTTATTTTATTTATATTTATATATATATATATATATATATATATATATATATATGAGGGAGGGAGAGAGAGAGATCCAGGGTCTGAATATAATACAATAACGGGCACAAGAGTCACAGAGTCAGAGAACACTAACACTAAAATATGTTTTAAAAGAAGACGTGTTCGTGTTCCGCGATCGTCTGTTCGTCACTGTCGAATACAGAATATGTGCATGTGTCACTTACAATACTGAACCGTTAACGATACTGACTCAACGCACCTTTACAAAGCAGTACTGAGTACTAAAGCGCAGTTAAACCTTTATCACTCATAGGAGATCCCCTTTAGGAGAACCCCACAAATCCTCCGAAATGTGGTCCAAGGAAGGATAACCGGTGAACCGGGGACAGGGTCATAGGCGCCCAAGGCTCATTGATGTGCGTAGGGAGCGAAGTCTCGCCCATCTGATCCGATCCCACATACGAGCTACTGCAGCACAAACTGCTGAAATGTTGTAATGTTATATCTTCAGTGAACAGAGGCGAGACAATCAGACAGCGTTTACAGGAAATACTCGTGTCTTATTGGCTGACAGTCTCTCAGTTCTGCCGAACACTAGCTCACAGTCAGTGTGAGGGGGAAATGGATATACGCCGGGTTTTATTTATTTAAACTACTAAAGGAGTTGAAACTGAACAGAATCATCCTCTGATGCTGAGCAGGAGAACAAGGCGTGTAAACGTCTATATGAGTTCCAGTTCACGTGAACATGATGTGAGCAGAGCAGAAGGAAAGATAATGAACTCTACATGACTCTGTAGCAGCTAAACACGTACAGTTATAGCTTAGCTGTTCCTCCCCTCGGCTAGTCAGCTAGCGACACCAAACTAGCCTCGTTAGAATATTTTATGGCTCACCCGAGGAAGGTTTTATTATAAATCCGACGTTTTCTGATCGTGTCGTACACTGACACTAAAATTACTGAAAGAACTGAGTTTCAGTTTGTAGTGTATTTTTGTAGGGTGAAAGTAACGTGAAAGTAAAGTAATTAGTAATCTGAGTCATTTTTATATGCAGTAATCAGTAATGTCATCAGATTATAACTTTTAATTACTAATCTGTAGTGGATTAGTTTTTTTGAATAACTTGCCCAACACTGTCTGTAACACATAGACAGACAGATAACACACACACACACACACACAGGTAACACACACAAACAAGCATGTAACAGAGAGACAGACAGGCAATACACAGACAGACTCATCACTCATGTTAATTCTCTCTCCTGCTCTTTGGTATAGGGGCGGGGCAAGGGGAGGCGGCCTCTCTGGAAGCAGGCGGAGTCGGCAGGATGATGCCCCCCCTCAGTGACCTGATGTGCAGAGGGGAGGGGCTTGGTGCTTCAGGGGGCGGGGCCTCTCTGAAGCCTGTGAGCTGTCCTCAGGAGATCCAGAGTTACATGCTGAGCCAGAATGCTGAGAGAACCACTGCGCAGAACCAGAGCCAGAACCGGGCGGATTCAGGCCACGCCCCCATCAACAACCCTGCCCCATTGGGCAGGAATGGCCTCCGTGGCAGCGGGGCAGGGTTTGTGGGCGTGGCCGAGGAGCTGCCTTTGGGGATGGACAGGTTCAGTGAGGGGGAGGAGCTGGAGGACAGAGGGAGAGATGGAGAGAGAGACAGAGGGGCGGGGCATAGCCGCAAACAGAGACAACCACTAAGGTTACAGGTAAATCACTCTCTCACACACACACTCTAGGGCTGGGCGATAAAACAATCTCGATATTCATCATGATAAAAAAAATCCACAATATGGTTGATAAGTTTTTGAGTAATTTTGGATATTTAGACTATATTCTATCTTTAGAGGAACACCAGCGGAACCTTTCTTCTGTCATCATGCGCCAGTCGGACTGCTTTAGTGGTTGCACCGCCTCTTTTTTTATTACATCATATCAAGAGAAACGCATTTAGTGGTTCTCCCGCGAGCAGGGGATGGGTCGGAGTCCCCTCAGGTTGCATATAAGCCCGTGTTGCCTATTTTCTTCGCAAGTTAATGTGGCTCCATGAAGCCTTTATACCGTAACTCGTCTCCTGTCTAACTTTAGCTTTATTAATCAGCACGTTATGAGCCTTTCATGGAGCCACGTTAACTTATGCAGCATATCATGTCCACTCATGTGCGGGGAAAATAGACAACACGGGCTTATAATAAACAAAGAGATTATTTGTTCAAATTATTCAGATGTCATGAATGGTAATGAAAGAAAGAGTAAAATTACAGTACAGCATTGTTCCTCAGCCACAAGGCCTCCACTGCCCCATCCTTACATATCCGAATTTAAATATATCTCAAAACTTATTAAAACATTAGACTGCTCTTATTATGCCCCTGGTTACACCTTCTTCCCCCAAGCCATCAGACTCAAGTACTCAGATCCAGGACTGACGCGCAGCTCACCAACAACACGGCCAACAACACATAATAATAAGGCTAATGCTAACTGGTTAATGGTAATGGTAACTCTAATGGTAACTCTGTGTGTGTGTGTATATATATATATATTTGTGTGTGTATATAATGTGTATATATAATATATCTAAAATGTGTGTGTATATAATGTGTGTATGTATAGTATCTCACAAAAGTGAGTACACCCCTCACATTTTTGTAAATATTTGATTATTATATCTTTTCATGTGACAACGCTGAAGAAATGACACTTTGCTACAATGTAAAGTAGTGAGTGTACAGCTTATGTAACTGTAAATTTGCTGTCCCCTCAAAATAACTCAACACACAGACATTAATGTCTAAACCGCTGGCAACAAAAGTGAGTACACCCCTAAGTGAAAATGTCCAAATTGGGCTCAATTAGCCATTTTCCCTCCCCGGGGTCATGTGACTCGTTAGTGTTACAAGGTCTCAGGTGTGAATGGGGAGCAGGTGTGTTAAATTTGGTGTCATCGCTCTCACACTCCCTCATACTGGTCACTGGAAGTTCAACATGGCACCTCATGGCAAAGAACTCTCTGAGGATCTGAAAAAAGAATTGTTGCTCTACATAAAGATGGCCTAGGCTATAAGAAGATTGCCAAGACCCTGATACTGAGCTGCAGCACGGAGGCCAAGACCATACAGCGGTTTAACAGGACAGGTTCCACTCAGAACAGGCCTCGCCATGGTCCACCAAAGAAGTTGAGTGCACGTGCTCAGCGTCATATCCAGAGGCTGTGTTTGGGAAATAGACGTATGAGTGCTGCCAGCATTGCTGCAGAGGTTGAAGGGGTGGGGGGTCAGCCTGTCAGTGCTCAGACCATACGCCGCACACTGCATCAAATTGGTCTGCATGGCTGTCGTCCCAGAAGGAAGACTCTTCTAAAGATGATGCACAAGAAAGACCGCAAACAGTTTGCTGAAGACAAGCAGACTAAGGACATGGACTACTGGAACCATGTCCTGTGGTCTGATGAGACCAAGATAAACTTATTTAGTTCAGATGGTGTCAAGCGTGTGTGGCGGCAACCAGGTGAGGAGTACAAAGACAAGTGTGTCTTGCCTACAGTCAAGCATGGTGGTGGGAGTGTCATGGTCTGGGGCTGCATGAGTGCTGCCAGCACTGGGGAGCTACAGTTCATTGAGGGAACCATGAATGCCAACATGTACTGTGACATACTGAAGCAGAGCATGATCAGTCTGCAGTATTCCAGCATGATAACGACCCCAAACACACCTCCAAGACGACCACTGCCTTGCTAAAGAAGCTGAGGGTGAAGGTGATGGACTGGCCAAGCATGTCTCCAGACCTAAACCCTATTGAGCATCTGTGGGGCATCCTCAAACGGAAGGTGGAGGAGCACAAGGTCTCTAACATCCACCAGCTCCGTGATGTGGTCATGGAGGAGTGGAAGAGGACTCCAGTGGAACCTGTGAAGCTCTGGTGAACTCCATGCCCAAGAGGGTTAAGGCAGTGCTGGAAAATAATGGTGGCCACACAAAATGTTGACACTTTGGGCCCAATTTGGACATCTTCACTTAGGGGTGTACTCACTTTTGTTGCCAGCGGTTTAGACATTAATGGCTGTGTGTTGAGTTATTTTGAGGGGACAGCAAATTTACACTGTTACACAAGCTGTACACTCACTACTTTACATTGTAGCACAGTGTCATTTCTTCAGTGTTGTCACATGAAAAGATATCATCAAATATTTACAAAAATGTGAGGGGTGCACTCACTTTTGTGAGATACTGTATGTATGTATGTATGTATGTATGTATGTATGTATATATATATATATATATATATATATATATATATATATATATATATAAATATATAAATAAATAAATAATATATATAAATTGTTTGTGTGTGTGTGTAGGTGATGGGGCCGGAACAGGTGGTGGTGAAGGATGAGGAGAACCTGCAGGAAGGAGAAAACCTGTTCCAACTGGACGAGCGACAGGACACAACACACACACCACACACACAATCACACACACAAACCTACAGCCAGGTAACACACACACACATGCACACACACACAACATATTAATAAATGAAAATAGAGAACTCAGAGTGTGTGTGTGTGTGTGTGTGTGTTACAGGCAGGGTTTTATGAAGAGCAGAATGTGTATGCTGGAGGTTTTTGGCCACAGGCTGATGCGTCTCAGGCTTTGGTGTCGAACCCCCGTTCCCGCGGCAACAAACCAATGTCCCCACCCACCTCCTCGCACATGAACAATCAGGTCTAACACACACACACAGGTGTTTAAATGGCAGATAAGATGACCAGGACAACAAGCTCTGCCCCCAACTCATGCACTGTGGCTCAAAAGAAAAATACTTGCTCTGGAGCAGAAGCAGCTTGGGGGCGGAGTTTACCTCCTGAGCAGTGCTGATTGGCTACAGCCTCACAGTTATTTTAAGCTAGTGAACTTTGTCTTTTGAAACAATTATGTAATAATTATAATAAACGTTTTCTGTAAAGTTAACCACATTAATAACCGACAGTAACTAACTCCCACTGCTTGTGAATGTGCTGCTTTTACACTGCTTTTTTTTCATTTGGTTAATGTTAGATCGCTAAACCAAGTTAACTAGCTAACAGTATTTTGTGTGTTGCTCCTCCAGATGCTCTTTCAGTATCCTGTCAGCGAATCACAGCCGTCCTCCTTCTATGTGGGAGGAGCTATGACAATGGACAGCATGCCAGAGACATGCCAGCAGGCACCGCCCCCTCCCCCGCTGACCCCGGCCCCTCCCCCTCCGGGCCCGGCCCCGGCATGTGTCGCAGGTCCAAGTTTTACGGCTCAGGGATCAGAAACTTCGTTCGACTGCAGCCACTGCGGCAAATCACTGCGATCACGCAAGAACTACAGCAAGCACATGTTTATACACTCCGGTACACACACACACACACATTACACACACCCATTACACATACACTCACACACATTACACACACACAAATACAGACACACACATTATACAGTGGCGCTTGGGACCAGGACTTATATAATATAAGCCACACCCCCTTTACTGGGACTTACAGAACATAGGCCACACCCCCTTTACTTGGACTTACAGAATATAGGCCACACCCCCTTTGCAGAGACTGAGTGAATATAAGTCACACCTCTTTCCCTGGGACTAATGGGACATGGGCCACACCCCTTCCCTGTGACTGACAGAAAACAGAGTGCACAAACATCACTCCCTCTTTTACTTGACCAGACATAGAGGCCATGCCCACTGGCCAATTCCTTATTGTGACTGACAGAATTTGAATAGAAGCCATGCCGACTCCTTAATATACCTTGCTAACACGTGTTTCATAAGTCTAAGAATGAGACTCAAGTTACATATCAATGTGTGTGTGTGTGTGTGTGTGTGTGTGTGTGTGTGTGTGTGTGTGTGTGTGTGTGTGTGTGCACGTGCAGGTCAGAAGCCCCATCAGTGCAGTATCTGCTGGCGTTCCTTCTCTCTGCGTGATTACCTGTTGAAGCACATGGTAGTGCACACAGGTGTGCGAGCGTTCCAGTGTAGCGTGTGCAGTAAACGCTTCACACAGAAGAGTTCGCTAAACGTGCACATGCGCACTCACCGCGTCGAGCGCAACTTCTCCTGCACCGTGTGTAACCGTGCCTTCACGCACCGCACCTTGCTAGAGCGCCACGCCCTCCAGCACCAGCACCCAGCCCCGCCTATCAAACCCCCGACCAACCACGGAGCCATGGGCGGAGCTGGTGGGACCGGGCCCGCCCCCTAGTGGCCAAACTAAGACCTCGGGGTGGACGCCACTAATAACCATTACCATCTAAATAATTACACAATAATAATAATAGTAATAATAATAATAATAATAATTTATTATTATTATTATTAAGACCTTTAGAATTGACATATTCACTCAATAGTTCACAGACCACACCGGGGGCGTGTCTTTAAGTCCATATAAGGGCATAGCTAGCTGACGTCAGCTAACATGACAAGATTTCTGAGAGGAATTTAAAGTGATACTCAAATGTTAATTTTCTTTAGTTTTGATGCAATGCTAACTAGCTTTGCTAACATGATGCAATGCTAACTTTGAGCTAAACTGACATCATCTTTGACATATTTTTAAAGAATTTTCTGTGTAATTCAACCTAGCTAGCTAATACATGCTAATCTGACAAGAATTTTAGGTAATATTTAGAAATGTTCATAGCCTTCCTAGACAAAGTTAGCTAATGTTTATCTAGCTAGCACAAACCTGACAGGATTTATGAGAAGTGATATTCCTAAACATTCATAATCTTTAGAATTAAAGTTAGCTAACCTTTTACTAAGCTAACCTGGCAGGCTTTATATTAAATGTCAATTAACTCAAATTTCTAAATATTCATAATCTTCACTTCTAACTACTGGCTAGCTGAAATAAGCTAACCTCAAGTCACACTCACACATTCATTAACCACTGCTAGCTAGTTGAGTAATGTTAGCATAAATGTTCCCTGTAGTCACAGGAAGTTCTAGCTAGCAAGCTAACGTGAGTGAAACAGACAGGATCTGTGAGAGAAACAGGTTTAAAGCATTTAAAAATCATATGTGGTCTCAAAGACACGCCATATCTTTACAAATATAAATAAATATATAAATATAAAGTTATCTAGGTAAATATGGGTAGTTTATATGAATCTAAGATAAGCCTGAGCGCTTTAAAATCGAGTGTGTATCATGTCCACCCCGAGAGTGAGAGAGAATAACAACATGAATAGGATTTACAATCAGATTTTCATTCAGGACGCACACACACACATACATACGTACACACACACATACACACACACACACACACACACACACACATACACACACACACACATACATACATACATACACACACATACACACACACACACATACACATAAATACACACAAATACACATACATACATATACATGCACACACATACACACATACATATATATACACACACACACACATATATATATACACACACATACATACCTACATACATACATATACACACACATAGGGCATGTTCTGATAATCAGCTGTATGATACTCGGTAACATCAGAGCTAAACAGTGTACAATATAATACGCCGGCTGCACTACATGCTAGCTGGATAAAGTTTTGGCACCCTCAGTGAAGCGGCTATTTTGTTTCTGTCTCAGTCCATCATGCTGTGTAGTTTTCGTTAACTCTGACTATGTGCTGTTTAGTGCAGTGGTGTGTACCGCAGCCCATGCTAACCCATCAGAGTGTGCTGCCATGAGTTATCAGTAAATACACCTAAAAACAGGCTTTCTCTTCTTGCTCTGAATCTGGAATGATTGACAGTTGTGTGGGAAGCCCCACCCCTTCCCCCATTTGATATGAGTAATGTTTAGGCTAGTGTTCCCGTCTCAACTCCTCTGTCCTGAAGATGTGGGAGAAGTTAAAGGTACAGCTTTACCATATTCGGAGGAGCTGCAATTTTTCAAAACTACCGCAGATTCGGGCAGAGACACGTCACGTGACGTCATTACAACACGCATTCAATCAAAGCCCTCTTCCATTCACGTGTGTCGAACGTGAGAACAGCTAAAAGCTCTCGTTTACCAACAAACACCACTGCGAAACAGCGTGCATAACTATTTCCTGCCACTGGGATTCTGCCAGTTCAAGTAGTTTTACACTAAAAAGCACAAAAAACGCCGCAAATTTTGGAAAAAAAGCCGCAGCAAAATCCTGCGTTTTTGGCTGCAACAATCAGAAAAAAACATTTTATACATTACTGAATGATTACAGAAATCTCTATCGCACCGTATCCGTGATTACAGACGTCATTAACCCGTTCGTGTCTATTCAGTGTTTCATCCTACAACCACCTACACGTTATTGTACAAATACAACGCTCTTCATCTCTTCTCTTTATCTACTGACCCTGGAATCACCACAC
>NC_071280.1:20389356-20406856 GCF_023375685.1 Ictalurus furcatus
TGAACACTGATCCCCACAAACACTGATCCCCCTAACATATTTCACTGAACACTGATCCCCCTAAACACTGATCCCCCTAACATATTTCACTGAACACTGAGCTGGAAAGCTAAACCCACTAATAGTAATCCCTAACATTGGGGATAGCAGTGCTGACCCCAGTCACCCCAAAAGGCCAACTTCTAATGTGTGTGTGTCTGTGTGTGTGTGTGTAGTCGTGTGTATCAGATGAGTAAGTTGTACCTGTATGCACCTTCTGCCGGCCTCTACACCTGCCCACTGGCCATGACTGATGGAGCTGCCAAAGTCATAGAGGTAACACACACACACACACAGAAGTGATTGATCACTTACTACAGCTGAAGAGAGAGAGAGAGTGTGTGTGTGTGTGTGTGTGTGTGTGTGTAGTCTCTGGGCATACCTGTTAGGGAGGTGTTTGAGCGTCTGACCACGCGAGACGAGAAAAGATTCTGGACATCGGGTCAGTGGATGACGGAGAGAAGGGGAGGATCGGATGTTGGTATGACCCACACATACACACACACAGGTTAACAGTTGTTCTGATGCTGTTGTAACTGGGTGTGTGGTTGCCATAGCAAACGGGACAGAGACGGTTGCCCAGCGACAGGAGGATGGGTCGTACCGGCTGCACGGGTTTAAGTGGTTCACTTCAGCAACGGACGCTGACATCACGCTCACACTCGCTCGCATCGCAGATCACCATGGCAACACCATACAGGTACACACACACACATTCTTGCATCATAGATGATCATGGCAACACCATACTGGTACACACACACACCCAAAGGTAGTGTGTTGATGTCTGTGTGTTGCTCCGCCCCCAGGGCAGTGTGGGCGTGTCCCTGTTCTGTGCAGAGGTGTGGGACTCTGAGGGCCGGACTAACGGAGTGGAGATCCAGAGGCTGAAGGATAAACTCGGTACACGGCAGATGCCCACTGCAGAGCTGCTGCTGGACGGCATGAGGGCACGACTGGTACATACACACAAACACACACTTACACACATGCACACTCACTCTCTCTCACACACACACTTTTGTGGTTAACCAGTAAGGTTATCATGGTGATAAATCCCAGAAGTCTCTCTCTCTCTGTTACTGCAATAATTCATCTATTTATTTGTGTAATTTTACTCTTATCTTCAGCCTGAGGGTTTAAACTCCTGTGTGTAACGTTACTGTTGATGTGGTTACCACTGAAGAGACACAGGATATGGCAGGTCTGTGTAGTCTGTTTTCCCGTATCTGGATCAGTAGTGGAATTCTGCATGCCAAGGTTCTCTCTATCGTTAGTCCATGTAGGCCATGAATTCAAGGAAATAAGAGCACTAAGTCATGCATGCTCAGGCTGAGAGTTCTACCCTTTCTTCTGGAGGAACCAATCTTTCTGCGGGAATTCTGACCTTTCAATCTTCAGTTCTGACCTGTCCTGCTGGAGTTCTGACCTGTCTTACTGGAGTTCTGACCTGTCCTGCTGGAGTTCTGACCTGTCTTACTGGAGTTCTGACCTGTCTTACTGGAGTTCTGACCTGTCCTGCTGGAGTTCTGACCTGTCTTACTGGAGTTCTGACCTGTCCTGCTGGAGTTCTGACCTGTCTTACTGGAGTTCTGACCTGTCTTGCTGGAGTTCTGACCTGTCCTGCTGGAGTTCTGACCTGTCCTGCTGGAGTTCTGACCTGTCTTACTGGAGTTCTGACCTGTCCTGCTGGGGTTGTTACCTGTCTTACTGGAATCTTGAAACTGCCCTTTTTTAATGGGAATTCTGACCTTTCATAAGGAATGCTGAGGCAGATGTAATGTTAATAATTGTCTCTCGCTCTCTGTAGTTGTCAGAGGAGGGAAGGGGCGTGGCCTCTATCGCCAACATGCTGACTCTGACTCGCATCCATAACACCGTGTCTGCTGTCGCTGCCATGAGGAGGTGTGAACACACACACACATACATGTGTGTGTATGTGTGTGTGTATATATATATATATACACACATACAAGTATACAAGTCAACACAGAGGCATTGTTGTGTGTGTGTGTGTGTGTGTTAGAATAATCCAGTTGGGCAGGGAATACTCCACTAAGCGGATTGTGTTTGGAAAACTGCTGAAGGATCATCCACTGCACGTACAGACACTCAGCAGACTGGAGGTACACACACAAACTTCGTGCACACACACACACACACACACCTACTCTGTTTATAATGATATTTGATGGTAATATTAAATACGATTATTCAGCAGCACATTCTGCACAATGAAGCCGTTATGCTTGCTAATTGCGTTGCCATAGTAACGGATAGCATGTGTTTTTTTAACTACAGTCAGCCTATGCTAATGTTAATTGATGACACACATGTAAATGAATGTACAAGTACAGAATACTTTTTTAAATGGAACATTAATGTACTGCACTGTTACACACATACACACAAACATTTTTTTAATGTGCGCTTATTTGCTACTCTGCCAGTCTTTTTGGATGCATTTATAATAACTGTGTGTGTGTGTTTCAGGTAGAGACTCGGGCTGCGTTTCTGTTGATGATGGAACTGTGTCAACTTTTGGGACGAGATGAAACAGGAACAGCAACAGAGCGAGACACACACCTTCTGAGACTGCTTACACCTGTGGCTAAATTATACACTGGCAAACAGGTACACACACACACACACACACACACACACACACACTAATCAGCCACAATGTGTACAAAAATATTTTAAAAACTGAAACCTTAACCAATAGTAAAAGAAGACTTGTCTGTACCTGTTGAAGACCCGGGATGTTTATGAGAAGATCCCATGTGATCCCACATGTTGATGTTCTAAGTGTTTCTCTGAACTGTACTAGTGCTCCCAGTGTTTAGAAGAAGCTGCTGGAAAGGAAAAGAACCGACCAATAACTAACCTCAGATTCAAGAGAAATCGGTCCAGGAAGAGTGAGCAGACCTGTAAAGCTTATAGAGTTCAGGACCCTGTCCCCATCACTCCATCACTCCCCCTGTCCTGTCCTGTCCCATCTCTATCCCTGTCCTGTCCCCATCACTACCCCTATCCTGTCCCATCACTACCCCTGTCCTGTCCCATCTCTATCCCTGTCCTGTCCCCATCACTACCCCTATCCTGTCCCATCACTACCCCTGTCCTGTCCCATCTCTATCCCTGTCCTGTCCCCATCACTACCCCTATCCTGTCCCATCACTACCCCTGTCCTGTCCCATCTCTATCCCTGTCCTGTCCCCATCACTACCCCTGTCCTGTCCCATCACTACCCCTGTCCTGTCCCATCTCTATCCCTGTCCTGTCCCATCTCTATCCCTGTCCTGTCCCCATCACTACCCCTATCCTGTCCCATCACTACCCCTGTCCTGTCCCATCTCTATCCCTGTCCTGTCCCCATCACTACCCCTATCCTGTCCCATCACTACCCCTGTCCTGTCCCATCTCTATCCCTGTCCTGTCCCCATCACTACCCCTATCCTGTCCCATCACTACCCCTGTCCTGTCCCATCTCTATCCCTGTCCTGTCCCCATCACTACCCCTGTCCTGTCCCATCTCTATCCCTGTCCTGTCCCCATCACTACCCCTGTCCTGTCCCATCTCTATCCCTGTCCTGTCCCATCTCTATCCCTGTCCTGTCCCCATCTCTATCCCTGTCCTGTCCCCATCTCTATCCCTGTCCTGTCCCATCTCTATCCCTGTCCTGTCCCATCACTATCCCTGTCCTGTCCCATCTCTATCCCTGTCCTATCCCCATCACTATCCCTGTCCTGTCCCCATCACTACCCCTGTCCTGTCCCATCTCTATCCCTGTCCTGTCCCCATCACTACCCCTGTCCTGTCCCCATCACTACCCCTGTCCCATCTCTATCCCTGTCCTGTCCCCATCACTTGTCCTGTCCCCATCACTACCCCTGTCCTGTCCCCATCACTACCCCTGTCCCATCTCTATCCCTGTCCTGTCCCCATCGCTACCCCTGTCCTGTCCCTTCTCTACCCCTGTCCTGTCCCCATCACTACCCCTGTCCCATCTCTATCCCTGTCCTGTCCCCATCACTACCCCTGTCCCATCTCTATCCCTGTCCTGTCCCATCTCTATCCCTGTCCTGTCCCATCTCTATTCCTGTCCTGTCCCCATCACTACCCCTGTCCCATCTCTATCCCTGTCCTGTCCCCATTGCTACCCCTGTCCTGTCCCTTCTCTACCCCTGTCCTGTCCCCATCACTACCCCTGTCCCATCTCTATCCCTGTCCTGTCCCCATCACTACCCCTGTCCCATCTCTATCCCTGTCCTGTCCCATCTCTATCCCTGTCCTGTCCCCATCACTACCCCTGTCCTGTCCCCATCACTACCCCTGTCCCATCTCTATCCCTGTCCTGTCCCATCTCTATCCCTGTCCTGTCCCCATCACTACCCCTGTCCTGTCCCCATCACTACCCCTGTCCCATCTCTATCCCTGTCCTGTCCCCATCGCTACCCCTGTCCTGTCCCTTCTCTACCCCTGTCCTGTCCCCATCACTACCCCTGTCCCATCTCTATCCCTGTCCTGTCCCCATCACTACCCCTGTCCCATCTCTATCCCTGTCCTGTCCCATCTCTATCCCTGTCCTGTCCCCATCACTATCCCTGTCCTATCCCCATCACTACCCCTGTCCTGTCCCCATCTCTACCCCTGTCCTGTCCCCATCACTACCCCTGTCCTGTCCCATCTCTATCCCTGTCCTGTCCCATCTCTATCCCTGTCCTGTCCCCATCACTACCCCTGTCCTGTCCCCATCACTAACCCTGTCCCCATCACTACCCCTGTCCTGTCCCCATCACTACCCCTGTCCCATCTCTATCCCTGTCCTGTCCCATCTCTATCCCTGTCCTGTCCCCATCACTACCCCTGTCCTGTCCCCATCACTACCCCTGTCCCATCTCTATCCCTGTCCTGTCCCCATCGCTACCCCTGTCCTGTCCCTTCTCTACCCCTGTCCTGTCCCCATCACTACCCCTGTCCCATCTCTATCCCTGTCCTGTCCCCATCACTACCCCTGTCCCATCTCTATCCCTGCCTGTCCCATCTCTATCCCTGTCCTGTCCCATCTCTATCCCTGTCCTGTCCCCATCACTACCACTGTCATCTCTACCCCTCTCCTGTCCCCATCCCTCCTGTCCTGTCCCCATCTCTGTACCTGTGTCCTATTTCTATTCTCTCTAATGCAGTATCTCCCATACCCCATGTTTGATTTGCTAACATAACTGTACATGCTAGCAAACTGAATATCGATCTGTGTTTGTGTGTGTGTATGTATATATGTGTGTATGTGCGTATGTGTGTGTTTCAGGCAGTTTCTGTGGTGTCAGAGGGATTGGAGTGTTTTGGGGGTCAAGGTTATATTGAGGACACGGGACTGCCTGCCCTGCTACGAGATGCACAGGTGCACACACTCTCTCTCTCACACACGCACACACACACACACACACGATGGTGAAACAATTTGGCCTAAACTTTCTTTTAATCTCAGTGTGTGTCAGACGCGTTAATCTCTGTAATAGTGATATATCTTATTGTTTTCTCTGAAATCCCCCCCTCCACACACATACAGCTATCTGTCTCTATCTGTATCCTTATTGTTCAGTGTGCGAAAGTTATATTAATGTGTGTGTGCGTGTGTGTGTGTAGGTGTTGAGTATATGGGAAGGCACCACTAATGTTCTCTCGCTGGATGTTCTGCGCTCAATTTCTAAATCCTCAGGACGTGTACTGCAGGCCTTCTTCTCTGATGTGGAGGTGAGATAACACACACACATACACTCGCGTGAACACACACACACACGGGTGTTATCTGGGCACGGATATTGCAGAACACATTGTGAATGCAGTAGCAGCAGTGTGTGTATCTGTGGAGTGCACACCTGCATGCATAAGCAGCGCACACACACACACACACACGCACGTCTTCATGCTGATCATACCTTAATATGCTAATTGATTAACGAGGTTGGTTAGCACTGTATTGTAGCGTTCAGTCACACATGTAATTATGCGAGGTTAATTACGATAATTAGCATTTAGTGACTAGCAGTGCTTTTAGTCAGGGAAGGTCCTCATGGTTCTGCGTTAATGTTTGTCTAATGCTGCATTAGCTGTTCTTATTTCCCGTGTTCGAGCAGTATTGTAAATGTTAAGCTAGTTTTTATCAGCTGAAATCATCCATATGGTTACATGCTGCACACACATGCAAATTAAATAAAAATATTCCTTAATTGAAGAAAAAGATTGGTAGCTAACTAGAGTTATGTTGTGCATTAGCTAAGCAAAAAATATAAAATATTGCTATCTGGTTAGCTTAACATGAAGAAGATAAGCATAGAGAGTAGTAGTTAGCTACGATAGTGCTATTAAATAAAGTATTAAATAAATTAAGGGTTTTTTTTTTTTAATTTGGTAAGCTTTACCTTCATAGCATGGGTAGCTAGCTAGGTAACATTTCCATAAAATATTATGGTATTAACAGTAGCCAGCTGGCTAGCGCTATACCAACAGAACAAAGATAAATAACTTACACACTCTGTATTCTGCAGGTTTTTTTTGCAAGTTTGGTGCAAATCAAAAGTTTCACTCACCATTTCATTATTAAATGTGTTTTATCAGCGGATTTCTCCAGCTGCTGAAGGAATGTGACATGATTTATCATTCCAATTTTATTCAAATCTTTTTCGGAGAACTTCTAAGTATTGCGCTAATGAAGTGTAAAGCTAGCACAATGTGTTTTCATTAAGTAATCTATCACTGCTTATAGAAAACAAGTGTTTAAGTTTGTGTGTGTGTGTGTGTGTGCAGGAGCGATTGCGTGTTGCCGGTCCCACCCTGCATCCCGCAGTACAGAGTCTGAGCTCGTCTCTGTCTGGTTTAGCTCAGTTCATCCAGACTGCAGAGTCTCATCCACCAGAAAGCCTTCAGCTTGCAGCAAGAGACCTAGCATATAGCATCGCACGCATTTACATGGGTAACACACACACACACACACACACACACACAAACACACTCTCATACTGTAATTATTTCACTAAAGAAGATAGCAAGAAGTTACTAGATTATCACAGCTAAACATAAACACTTTACATAGCTCCGTCAAATACGATATTAAAGTATATCCGCAAGCAGCAATTTACGGGCTCAAGCACCAGGAGCGCCGCAGTCTCTGTTTCAGCAGCCAGTTATCACCATGCGGATGTTATTACACTTCATCACCGAACATCCACATGAGCTTTGACCCACATTGCGTAATGTACAGTGGAGTTATCACACTTCCTGTTTGCACTGCGTGACATGTTAATGTCATGCTGGTCCAGATTACAAGCTAATATGATGGATAGATTGGCATAATGCTGATTAAATTTAGTTAAGATTTGACAATCCCTGTAGGAGGAGTGTTAAAAGGCTTTGTGTGTGTGTGTGTGTGTGTGTGTGTGTGTAGGAGCTCTGTTGGTGGATCATGCCTCATGGGAAGGAGCTTCACACCCAGATGTCTATGCTGCTCTGAGGTAAAGTGTTTGTTTGTATTTTGTAATATCTAACTCCCCCTTTCTGGTTCTCTTTGGAATTGGTCCTTTTGGTATCTTCTGCTTCTCGTATTCTTTTCATTGGATTGTACCATTGCTCCAGATGTCCCCCTGTTTCAACACTAATTATTTATGCTCCTTATTTATTCTGAATCCGATCTGAAAGCTCTACAGGTTCGTACCACGCATTGTGTAGTTCCTCAGGAAATTCTGACTCGTGTTCCCTGCAAAAGTTCTTGTATGTGATCCCTACTACTGGCTTCGTCCATGTTGCTGAACTCTGTTATTAGTACGGTGTAAGGTTATTGTTGGATTTACTTCTTACTTGGACTTTTCACACACTTCTAGCTTGCAAATAGCTGTTTTTAGCCTCATCAGGACTTGCTGCCAAACACTGTGAATTTTATAGTGTCTAAGACGAGGCATCAGCAAGGGTGCATCTTTTGTACCTTGAGTTAAAGAATCTACATGATGTACTTTTGAAATGTTCAGCATATTGAACTGGACTGCCACAACATCCCAGGACAGTACAGGACAGTACCTCTCCCCACCAGCAGAGGGCAGATCTGTTGGTTTGAATCAGTTGATCATTTCCTGTTTACTTCCTGGTTTGCTCACTATATAAGCAGTAATCATTGCAAAATCTTGCTTATCATTCTTATGAACCGTGTTTTCTCCTTTTGTTTCATGACTTCTGATTGTATTTCAGTAAACATGGAGTCTCACTCTTCCACCAGGGCAGGTTGGTTACGTGGACCTTAGGGAACAGCGTGTGTGTACATTTACGTTGTGTTTTCCTTTGGACATGTTGTTGTTCTGATGGTGTCCTGTCTGGGATGCACTGACCCCATTATGCAGTCATGGCTGAGGACAACATCCAACCTTCTGCTGCTCCAGAGACTCCAAGTACACTGTCATTATCACATGTTTATATTCCCATAAAGCACTGCACAGTCACTCCATCAATCACATTTCCATCTACTCACTTTACTGCCATCTTTACTCTCCTATGTAACCACTTCCTCAGAAAGAACGCAGCCTTATCACATAGATTAATTCTGGAATATAATGTAGATAAGTTATTCTTTTTTATTGCCTTCTCCATCTAAACCTAAATAAGCTCCACTATTACACTCAGTGTTCCTCAAGGCCCGCTTCTTGGTTTATTGCTTTTTATGTCTCTCCTGTGCTTTCAACATTCAAGTTTATCTTGTGGCTGAACTTAAAACACACATCTGATTTGTGTAATTTCCTGTCTGTGGGAAATTAATTAATTAGGAGATGAATATGTTCCTCAGTGTGAGCCATTACTGATTCGCTCCAACGCAGTTCATAAAAAATATCAACCCATACGGAGAGTTTAAATGGTCTGTATTGATCTACTTTGATTGAAAGTTTAAGAAATGGCTTGATGTGTGTTCGGGTGTCGAGGATGGAACGAGAAACGTTTAACTAGTTTCTGAATTTAAAATGTACAAGTCTGAATTTGAATGATTTAGTTGGATCATTACATCTGGGGAGCACAGGCTCCACTCCTCACGGGCTCCACTCCTCACGGGCTCCACTCCTCACGTGCTCCGCTCCTCACGGGGTCCGCTCCTCACGTGGCACGCTCCTCACGTGGCACGCTCCTCACAGGGTCTGCTCCTCTCAGGTCCCGCTCCTCACGTGGTCCGCTCCTCACGTGGTCCGCTCCTCTCAGGTCCCGCTCCTCACGTGGTCCGCTCCTCACGGGGTCCGCTCCTCTCAGGTCCCGCTCCTCATGTGGCCCGCTCCTCACGTGGCCCCGCTCCTCATGTGGCCCCGCTCCTCACGGGGTCTGCTCCTCTCAGGTCCCGCTCCTCACGTGGTCCGCTCCTCACGTGGTCCGCTCCTCACGGGGTCCGCTCCTCTCAGGTCCCGCTCCTCACGTGGCCCGCTCCTCACGGGGTCCGCTCCTCTCAGGTCCCGCTCCACACTTGGTCCCGCTCCTCACGTGTACCCGCTCCCCACAGTCACCGTTTCAGACAATAAGCCTCTGCTGTAGTGTTCTGAAAAATTTGAAGCAGCGTTTGAAGAAATTAATGTGAAATGGTTTGTGACACCCAAATCTGATTATTATCTAATTTAATTTGAAAACTCGAACACAAGTTCAAGCTTAGAGTAAAATTTCAATTTGCTGTAATTCATCTACAAAACATTACTTACATATAAACACACAATAATTCAGATTTGTAAAATTTAAATTCACATTGTATTGGCATGCTTTTCATTCTGTAGATGAGGGGTGTACACAGACACTCTCTCTCTCTCACACACACACACACACACACACACACACACACACTTCTGAGGCTCAGGCTGGAGTACTCGTATTTAATTCATGTTTCACGTTTCATTCGTGGTTTAATAATTTCATACAGGGTTTATCAGGAACATCAGGAATATCGGAGTGTGTTCGGTCCTGAAGGGCACATGAGGAGTGTGTTCTGTCCTGAAGGGCACATGAGGAGTGTGTTCTGTCCTGAAGGGCACATGAGGAGTGTGTTCTGTCCTGAAGGGCACATGAGGAGTGTGTTCGGTCCTGAAGGGCACATGAGGAGTGTGTTCTGTCCTGAAGGGCACATGAGGAGTGTGTACGGTCCTGAAGGGCACATGAGGAGTGTGTACGGTCCTGAAGGGCACATGAGGAGTGTGTACGGTCCTGAAGGGCACATGAGGAGTGTGTTCTGTCCTGAAGGGCACATGAGGAGTGTGTTCTGTCCTGAAGGGCACATGAGGAGTGTGTACGGTCCTGAAGGGCACATGAGGAGTGTGTACGGTCCTGAAGGGCACATGAGGAGTGTGTACGGTCCTGAAGGGCACATGAGGAGTGTGTACGGTCCTGAAGGGCACATGAGGAGTGTGTTCGGTCCTGAAGGGCACATGAGGAGTGTGTTCGGTCCTGAAGGGCACATGAGGAGTGTGTTCGGTCCTGAAGGGCACATGAGGAGTGTGTTCGGTCCTGAAGGGCACATGAGGAGTGTGTTCTGTCCTGAAGGACACATGAGGAGTGTGTTCTGTCCTGAAGGGCACATGAGGAGTGTGTACGGTCCTGAAGGGCACATGAGGAGTGTGTACGGTCCTGAAGGGCACATGAGGAGTGTGTACGGTCCTGAAGGGCACATGAGGAGTGTGTTCTGTCCTGAAGGGCACATGAGGAGTGTGTTCTGTCCTGAAGGGCACATGAGGAGTGTGTACGGTCCTGAAGGGCACATGAGGAGTGTGTTCTGTCCTGAAGGGCACATGAGGAGTGTGTTCTGTCCTGAAGGGCACATGAGGAGTGTGTACGGTCCTGAAGGGCACATGAGGAGTGTGTACGGTCCTGAAGGGCACATGAGGAGTGTGTACGGTCCTGAAGGGCACATGAGGAGTGTGTTCGGTCCTGAAGGGCACATGAGGAGTGTGTTCGGTCCTGAAGGGCACATGAGGAGTGTGTTCGGTCCTGAAGGGCACATGAGGAGTGTGTTCTGTCCTGAAGGGCACATGAGGAGTGTGTTCTGTCCTGAAGGGCACATGAGGAGTGTGTACGGTCCTGAAGGGCACATGAGGAGTGTGTACGGTCCTGAAGGGCACATGAGGAGTGTGTACGGTCCTGAAGGGCACATGAGGAGTGTGTACGGTCCTGAAGGGCACATGAGGAGTGTGTTCTGTCCTGAAGGGCACATGAGGAGATGTACACGGTGCCTGCAAGTGAATACGAGTTCAAATGTCACATCCGTAAACCTGGAATTACGTAATAAAGCTTGATGTTGATGACTAGAGGATTTCTCTGGAATGGTTATTCTCCTTCTCCTAGTCTAAACCTCCGTTTTATCTCAAAGTTTTGACCTTGTCTGTCTGAGTCTTAATCCCTCGTCCACGTCTCTGTCTCTCGCTGATCGGATTACTGAACTTCTATATCTCTACCAGTTTTAACTCTCTTCATGAACTCTAGGTCAAAATTCAGCCTTTTGGCTTTTTACCAGTTCTCTGTGTAAACATCTGCACTTCACACATTTATAACATTAAATGATTCATTTCTTTCAAATCCATTTGCTCCTTAATTACAAATCTCTTCATGGTTTCAGTGTCAGTCCTCACCTCTGATCTTCTCCTTATCTACCGGCTTGCCTGGACCTTCCAGGTCTTCAAACGTTCACTTCATGTCCTTTCATCTAAACGCTGCAATTCCTGTGATATCCCACAGCTCAGAGCTCTGACCTCGCCAGTGTCGGGACTTCAGCACTTCCGGGTCTGAACAGAACCGTTCTTGTCAGCAGGGAACTGGCTCTTTATGGTGGAAAAGGTCTAAAGTACCGTAGAGTATTCCCGAGCACCGGGCAGAACCTTACAGGAATGTTGTGTTCTTTGTGGATGTTGATCATCAGTGTGCATTTGTTGTCATTGTTGGATATTTCTGTTGTTGATTTCTTTTTCCTGTGACTTATTTTGGTTACCACATCATAAACTCTGGACTCTGATGGGTCAGAAGGAGTTGATTAGTTTTCTATAACAGCAGCTCTGACAGTAGCGCAGGTTTATATTAATGCTCTCATTCTGATACAGGGATGTGTACAGCTCCACATAAACACATAAAAAAGATCACTGATATGTTTTCTGTAAGATGTTTATGTAACATGTATGGAAGGAGTCTCCAGTGTCAGTGCTGTGTAACAGTCAGAGGTGAAGCTGTAACTTTATGTTCTCCCACATCTTCATCACAGATTTACACTTCTGTACTGTTCCTCACTAACACCACACACACTGTGATTCTGATCTCTTATTAACTTGGAGAGAGATTAAAGAGAGAGAGTAAAGAGAGGAAATAAAGAGAATAGAGAGAGGGAATAACGAGAGCCTGGTGAGGGAACGAGTGTATATAGCTGCTATAACGTATATGTGGTGTAAGAGGAATAAAACACTCAGGGACGTGATGTTATTGGAAAATAATCAACTCTGGATGGTAACAGTAACTCTTTATTACTTACAGATCACACACTTGCAGTTTTAGTTAACCTGCAGGAGTTCAGTTACAGACCAACTGTGTGTGTGTGTGTGTGTGTGTGTGTGTAGGTGGTGTGAGCATGATATGTGTCCTGTAGTGAGCGGGGAGATCCGAGGGTGTTACAGCACCAACGCTGCACTGAGTGACTCTCAGCTTGTTTACCAAGGACTGGAGAAGCAGGACCCCTGAGAACACACACACACACACACACACACACACACGATTATATGCACAGGCAAGGTAAAGACTCAGTACACACATCACACACAAGCCTGAACAATATGTAATGACACATTATAATACTAATGTTTATATTAGTGATAGTAATAACTGCAGTTTATTGTGTTGAAGTGTATTTGTGTTGTGGTGAAGATAAAGCTGTTATTTGCTTTATCCTAACAATTAGAGAAGTGTGTTGATTTATTATGATGATTATTTCACACTTACAGTCACAATATAAGTGCACTTTAGTTTCATGGATCTACACAAAACATCCCATAATACTGTAGTAGAGGAATATCAATAAAGTATCTAAATAATTAGCGGAACGGATTTGACCTGTGATTAATTAAAGTGTCACGTGATCTCAGTAAATATATTCACCTGTTCCTGAAAGAACACAGAGTTCTCAGAACCTAAACACACAGCATGAAGATCAACTTCAAAACCAGTTGTGGAAAAAATCTCTTTCAATTCAGTGTTATTAGTGTAGCGTGTTTAACAGTGACATTGTCCCAGAGCAGCGTTACAGAAATATATACATTCAGGATATAGATGTTAAATGTATGAATTTATCTCTAATGAGCAGACAGAGGCGACGGTGGTGAGGAAAAACTCCCTGAGACGATATGAGGAAGAAACCTTGAGAGGAACCAGACTCAAAAGGGAACCCGTCCTCATCTGGGTGACACCGGATAGTGCGATTATAAATAAATACACCCCTTCTGTAAATGTGCTAATGCTACATGCTCAAATGGTGCAGTTGTGTAAGCAGGAAATTCATTACAGTTTCTACAGGAAGTCTGTTGTGTTGAACTTCTCCACTGATCACTGATGGAGACTCGAGTGCAGAACTGTTTGTGGTAATTGTAGTGCTAAAGCTATCACAGCATAACTGTTCATATGAACTGAGGACCAAAGCATCTTTATGGTGTTTAAGTGGAACCGTCCTCAGTAATCTCAGTGATCTTTAGTCTGCACCATGTGGGACATCCTCAGCAGCAGCGTGTGACCTCCAACTGATGAGAACTCCAACCAGAAGTAGAACATCAGGATGGATCAGGCAGGTCCGGAGAGCAGAAGGGGTCAGGATCACTGGCATCTCAGGAGCATCATGTGTAGCTCGACAGAAAGAAAGTGCGAGAGAGAGAGACGTAGAGAGAGAGACGTAGAGAGAGAGGCTCCTCCAAAAATCCATATGAAATCCTGTTTGCAGACTCGGTGTTATTTTGGAAAAAGATTCTCTGGTCCGGTGAGACTGAAAGTGAACTTCTTGTACTTGGCACAATACGCTACATTTAGCAGAAATCCAACAAACTGAGAACGCCATCGCCTCTGTGTAGCACGGTGATGATAGGATCATGTTTAAAGCTACCCTAAACACTTACCCTCTTGGGGATGACTGTGATTGGCCAGGATGCAGGAAGTGTATTGTGATCATTTAGCAAAGGACTAGAAGTGTAGCGCTCCCGTATATATGTGTGTGTGTGTGTGTGCGCGCGTGCACATTTTTTTTGTTATCCGAGCTGATGGATCAATAAACACTCTGCCCTAAAGGTGAACACACTGTCTCCAATTACACCATCACCATCCTTTACTGCTCTCTCTCTCTCTTGCTCTATCTGTTTCACTGTCTTACCTTCTGTCTTACTCTTTTTGTAAAGTTCACCATCATAAAGTGTATGTGTGTGTGTGTGTGTGTGTGTGTGACCTTTCGGTTTGTGGTGTCGAGCAGCTCTTTATCAGCTCTGCTGGGTTACGGCTGATGAGTGGCCTTTCCAGCCACTAACTCTCCCGAACACACACACACACTCGGACTCTCTCTCTGTGTGATTGGTAGCTGGAAATGCCTATAGAACATACAAGATAGCTTTAAACAGCTGTTCTTGTATGTTGACCCAGAGTTAGGGTGTGTGTGTGTGTGTTAATGGTCTGAATATATTGCGCCTTTTAACCTTAGCGGTTCTACAAAGCGCTTTACACTGTTTCTCTCTCTCTCTCTCTCTCTCTCTCTCTCTCTCTCTCTCTCTCTCTCTCTCTCTCTCACACACACACACACACACACCAATGGCAGCAGAGTTACAATGCAAGGCGCTAGCCTGCCATTGGGAGCAACTTGGGGTTCAGTGTCTTGCCGGGAATCAAACTGCCAACCCACTCTACCACCTGATCCACAGCTGTGTGTGTGTGTGTGTTTGTGTGTGTGTGAGTGATCCTAGCCCACAAGGTGATGTGATTAGTGCAGTAGTTAAAGGGAAGTTGCATGCTTGCTAACCTCTTGCTTATAGCCTGCTGCCACTGTCTAGCCCATGTGGTGAATAGAACATAGAAAACACATCACATGTTTAAACTGAGGAAATTTACCATTTTAAGGAGAAAATAATGTGAATTTGAATTTGATGCCAGAAACACATCTCAAAAAAGTTGGGACGGGGCAACAAAAGGCTGGAAACCTAAGTGTTACTAAAAAGAAACAGCTGGAGGTTAATTGGCAGCAGGTCAGTAACATGACTGGGTATATTAGAGAGGCAGAGTCTCTCAGAAGTAAAGATGGGATGGAATCTGAATGGAAGCTGATGTTTCTCTGTTCTATTGAGAATAACATTATGGCTTTATGAGATTTGCAAATCATTGCATTTTGTTTTTATTTACATTTTACACAGCATCCCAACTTTTTTGGAATTGGGATTATAAAGTCAGCTCCAGCAAGGAACATGTTCCGTCATTCTGTAAGTATGACGGCACCAGAATTTGAGGCCATCTTGTGCTCTGATAACACCATGGATCAGAAATGGACCTCCATAACCTTAATACTGTACAAAGCTGCAGTTGACTCTTTAGGCTATAGAGCCAGAAAACATCAAGACTGGTCCAACGAGAACTTCGATACCTTCATATCCCTGCTGGAAACCATGTGCAGAGCACACAGGACTACTCTTAACTTCCCTGCATCCACCATCCTCCAGCAACAGTGGCAAACCAAGGAGGTACAAACAATCTTACATACTTTACAAAATACATGATGGATAAACAAAGCTCCAGAGATCCAATCATATGCTGACAGAAAAGACATGCACAGTTCCTACAACTCCATGAAGACCATATATGGCCCTAGGAGCTGCTCAATCACACCTCTGAAAGCAGCAGATGGATTGAACATCATAAAAGATCAAAAACAGGTTTTGGCAAGGTGGGCTGAGCATTTTGAAGCCCTTCTTAACCAACACTCCATCCTGGATGAGCCACCTAATCACCACCCGTTCAAGTCCTTGACCACCCACCATCCTTTCAAGAGATGTTAGCAGCCATCAAGACCCTGGCAGTGATGGTATCCCAGCAGAGCTCCTCAAACATGGTGGCTACTTGTGTACCAGGATGATCCACCAATACACCCTGTAGGTCTGGGACCAGGAGAAGAACCCTCAACAATGGAGAGATGCCAACATTGTCACTCTTTATAAAACAATTGAGACAAATCCATCTGTGGCAGCAGTCGTGGCACATCACTGCTAGCTGTGGCAGGCAAGGTCCTGGCAAAACTCATGATATGCAGGCTCATGGAGAACCTAACAGAACATCTGTCGCCAGAGTCACAGTGTGGTTACAGGAAGAACTGGAGCACTGTGGACATGATTTTCACAGTAAGACTGCTACAAGAAAAGTGTCATGAACAACATCAGGACCTTTTCATGGCATTTGTTGATCTCTCCAAAGCTTTCGTGAATGGAGAGCTACTCTGGGACATCCTGATTAAATTTGGCTGCCCAGGAAAACTTGTGAACTTTCTGTCACAGTTCCATGATGGGATGGTGGCTCATGTGACCACTGGGGGACAGGAATCAGTGGCTTTTAATGTACACACTGAATTAAGACGAGGGTGTGGGTTCACACCGGTGCTCTTCAGCATCTTCCTCCTGTGTGTCCCGAAGCTTCTTCATGATGAGCTGGAAAGCAGTGGTGGAGTCACTGTGGACTTCAGGCTAGATGGAAACCTTTTTAAATATCTGAAGGCCTCAGCAGACTGGGCTTGTCAGTCAGCACTACCAAGACTGAAGTGATGTGCCAATGGAGGTGTGACCCCAAAACCACTATGCCTGTCAATAGTTCCATCCTTTAAATTCCTGGGCAGCATCCTGTCTGAGTGCTGCGACATTGACCACCAAATCCACAAACGGATAAAACAAGCCCGTGCAGCTTTCGGCAAACTCTTTCAAAACAAGCACCTCCATCTGCACACCAAAGTTTCCATCTGTAAAGCTGTCTGTCTCACCTGTCTCCTATACAGCTGTGAAGCCTGGGTCACATACAGCCGCCACCTAAGGATGCTGGCATGCTTCCATATAAAGCTCAAAACATCACTGAGGAAATGTGAAATCGACTGGAAGAAGCTGCTGTTAACCGTTCCATCTGGCGGCAGCTCTGCCACACACACAGGAATAGACCAGATGGAACTGGAGAGAAACACGAGCGTACAGCCGTGTCTGCCTCCACTAACCCAGACCTCACATGTCCAACATCCAAGAACATCTGTAGAGCACAGACTGGACTCTATAGCCATCAAAGAACACACCGTTAATGAGGAGGAATGTCCTCATCGGACACGACGGACTACCATAAGCTAAGTGTGTGTGTGTGTGTGTGTGTGTCTTTCGGTTTGTGGTGTCGAGCAGTTCTTTATCGGCTTTGCTGGGTTATGGCTGATGA